>NW_007243348.1:0-559 GCF_000164805.1 Carlito syrichta
TGTTCCCTCCCTCCATGGAACCATGATGTGTTAGATATTCTTTTCCCCACCCACACAAGATCCATTTCTACCTTTCCTGTGTCAACTGAATTCCCTTGACCTCTGGTTTCTGGCTGCCTTTGGCCAATGGAAGGCATCAACAGAAAAATCAGAGTATGGGTGGCAACAGAGATTAGGCTTATTTTCCTTGTGCTTCTTCCCTATCTGACAGTTGGTTAAAGGAGACTTCATTCTCCTGCTGGCAGTCACAGCTCCTGATGGGTAACCTTCTCTCATAACTATAGGCCTCACTGGGCTCTGGAACTCTTCCCTCCCATTACCCTTTTAGGTACTTCCCCATCTCGTGTTGGCTTCTCTTAACCCTATCTATACTTTAAAAAAATAGATCCTTTTTGAGTGTGGTTCCTGCTGGGTAGAATGACTTTCTGTTCTGATTTGTCCCAGATGGTTCCAGTTCATTCCAATTATTCTAGTGTAATTATTGCAACATTCCTCTTTACTCTCAGAAGATTCTGGTTTGGACAGTTTCCTACTCCTGGGAACCTGACTGCTGTACCAT
>NW_007243349.1:0-836 GCF_000164805.1 Carlito syrichta
CGGGGTCCAAGTCAAGCTTGCGAAGGCATAGGCAGGGTGTGCATGGGGTGTGAGAGCGGGGAAAGGCAAGGACACCCCACAAAGGTCGGGGTGACCAGGGGACGGGAGAGGGCGTGCTGGGAAGGGCTGGGGGCTTCATTTCTTAGTGTGGTGGAGGCCACGCGGGTTTGCTTGGTGATGACAGTCAGGCCACGGTGCTTTTCCAAACCTTCAGAATGTGCGTTTCACAACACAGAGCAGGGACATAAAGAGGGACCCCTAAAACCGAAGAGCCCCCCGTATCCAAACGTGTGTGGCTCCGTGCCAGAAACCGCAGGGAGCCTGGGGAAGCAGAATTCTCCAGAAGGCGACAACCTTCACCAACACGGGGCGCTCGCTCCCCTCCACCTCACTCCCTCCACGCAGGCAAGGGGCGGCTCGCTGCCCGTTCGCTGCCTCCCCACGTTCGCTGAGCGCCCACCACCTGCCAGTCGCCGGCCCGGGACCAGCCGGGTGCCAGGCGCGAAGGGCTCAGGGGCCAGAGAATTCGCCCCACCGCACCGTGCCCCCGCACCAAGTTTCAAGCACGACGGACCCAAAGCAAGCGGCGCACACGAGGGACGACCCAACCAGCGGGACCCAGGGCGGAGGCTGGAGGGGGTCAGCGCCCGGGGAGTGCCCGCCAGAGCCACGCCAGACGTCTCCAGGTCGGAGCCCCAACTCCCTCGGGCACCCGCTTCCCCGCCGGCGGGCTGGCCCCCGGGGAACCGGGTGGGCCCGCAGGGAGGCCAGATGCCCCCACGTCCCGCCCCCCGGGGCCCACACGCACCCTCAGCTCCTCGAAGGCTTCGTCCGGT
>NW_007243350.1:0-774 GCF_000164805.1 Carlito syrichta
TTCTAGGCTCTAGGTGGTGGCAACATGGACAGATGTGCATCTGAAATTTAGACTGAGCTTATACTTCATGCAAATCACAACTGCTAAAAAATGAAGCAGGAAGAAGTATCAGACTGTACAAACACAAATCCACATTAGATACACTGCAGAGAAAATGTACAGTATTAGCAACAGAAGCACAACCTAAGAGCTCTGAAGAAAAGAATAAATACCTCAAGGGAATGATGACACTTCCCAGTAGCTGCAACAAAGGCCAGGAAACAGGGAAACTACAGCTTCAATGATCTGGGGAAGTCACTGTCTAGAACTTTATATGCAGCCAGGTCATCATTTCAGAGGGAGGAGGAGTGTTCTTTGGACACACAAAGTTAAGAAAATGTGTCACAACTGAAGATGCTTCAAAAAACTCTCACAGCTAGGCATGGTGACTCAGCCCGCAATCCTGACACTTTGGGAGGCCAAGGCAAGAGGATTGCCTGAGCCTGTGGGTTCGAGACCAGCCTGGGTAACACGGTGAGACCTCATCTCTACAATAAGTAAAAAAATTAGCTGGGTGTGGTAGTACATGCCTGTAGTTCTGGCTACCTGGAAGGCTGAGATGAAAGGATCTCCAGAGCCCAGCAGGTCAACACTGGGGTAACCATGAGCATGCCACTGCACTCCAGCCTGGGTGATGGAGTGAGTCTCTGACTCAAAAATAATAATAATAATAATATATAAGACATAAAATTTACATTTTGGTCATAAATGAGTTCCTCAATGTCCAAAATTCCA
>NW_007243351.1:0-893 GCF_000164805.1 Carlito syrichta
CAGGGAGCCTGGGGAAGCAGAATTCTCCAGAAGGCGACAACCTTCACCAACACGGGGCGCTCGCTCCCCTCCACCTCACTCCCTCCACGCAGGCAAGGGGCGGCTCGCTGCCCGTTCGCTGCCTCCCCACGTTCGCTGAGCGCCCACCACCTGCCAGTCGCCGGCCCGGGACCAGCCGGGTGCCAGGCGCGAAGGGCTCAGGGGCCAGAGAATTCGCCCCACCGCACCGTGCCCCCGCACCAAGTTTCAAGCACGACGGACCCAAAGCAAGCGGCGCACACGAGGGACGACCCAACCAGCGGGACCCAGGGCGGAGGCTGGAGGGGGTCAGCGCCCGGGGAGTGCCCGCCAGAGCCACGCCAGACGTCTCCAGGTCGGAGCCCCAACTCCCTCGGGCACCCGCTTCCCCGCCGGCGGGCTGGCCCCCGGGGAACCGGGTGGGCCCGCAGGGAGGCCAGATGCCCCCACGTCCCGCCCCCCGGGGCCCACACGCACCCTCAGCTCCTCGAAGGCTTCGTCCGGTGTGGACCGCGAGGCCCCGGTGCGCCCGACGGCCGGGCACGGACGCAGAGGAGCCGCCGGTTCTCCTGGCAGTCGGCAGTCAGCGCTCCGGTCCAGCCCCTAGGCCGGGCACTTGCGCTGGGCCACGCGCCCGCCGCCTGCTCAGCTTCCGGATCAAACTCGCTCTCGGCCTCCGCGTCTACCTCTGCTTCGGAACCCTTTCGTCCGTGCCGTCTCTCTCCAGCTCGCGGTCCTGCTCGGCCTGCGTGTCCGCGTCACTCGCGTCCCGCTGTCCTCCTCCGTCTCGCTCTCATGCGGGGCGTTGCTCACCTGGGCCTCGTCATCCTCCCCCGCTGCGCCGCCGTCCTCCGGGCCTCCCGGTCCTGGGCCTC
>NW_007243352.1:0-456 GCF_000164805.1 Carlito syrichta
CGCAGGGAGGCCAGATGCCCCCACGTCCCGCCCCCCGGGGCCCACACGCACCCTCAGCTCCTCGAAGGCTTCGTCCGGTGTGGACCGCGAGGCCCCGGTGCGCCCGACGGCCGGGCACGGACGCAGAGGAGCCGCCGGTTCTCCTGGCAGTCGGCAGTCAGCGCTCCGGTCCAGCCCCTAGGCCGGGCACTTGCGCTGGGCCACGCGCCCGCCGCCTGCTCAGCTTCCGGATCAAACTCGCTCTCGGCCTCCGCGTCTACCTCTGCTTCGGAACCCTTTCGTCCGTGCCGTCTCCCTCCGGCTCGCGGTCCTGCTCGGCCTGCGTGTCCGCGTCACTCGCGTCCCGCTGTCCTCCTCCGTCTCGCTCTCATGCGGGGCGTTGCTCACCTGGGCCTCGTCATCCTCCCCCGCTGCGCCGCCGTCCTCCGGGCCTCCCGGTCCTGGGCCTCGCCGTCC
>NW_007243353.1:0-371 GCF_000164805.1 Carlito syrichta
AAGACAAGGATGTCGACAAAATGAAAAGCCTGTTTTTGTAGCAGTTTGGGATGCCCATACTGAGAGGATGATCCAAGTTGGGTGGTTTGAGAGCACCCTGGACAACCTAGTGAGGAAAGAAAAGAAAGGAAAGAAAAGAAAGTAAGACAGAAAGAAGAAAAGGAAGAAAGGAAGAAAAAAAGAAAGAAAGAAAGAAAGAAGGAAGGAAGGAAGGAAAGAAAGAAAGAATTACATAAAGAAAATATGTCAATAAAGCTATTCTTTCGCCGGAAAATCTTCTGCCCTCAGTCCTTCCCCCCTCTGCCCCCCCAAATATGGGGTCACCCAAGCTTGGCACCTTACAACCCCAACCTCCCCCAATGGCTCCCACT
>NW_007243354.1:0-729 GCF_000164805.1 Carlito syrichta
CGGGGGTGGAACCAGTCGCTCCTCCCAGGGACTGCCTTGGGATAAGGGAGGGCGTGAGTCTCAAACCTTGGTGCGGCGATTGGGCAACTCACGCCTGTCTCCTCTGCACTCTCAGTGGCCAAGATGGGAAGACAGCCGGTGCCCAGGAGCTGGTACCAGGCTGGACCATAGAAAGCCCCCACCTCCACCCCAAGAAAAATCCAGAAAACCTTGAGTGAGGGCAGGCCTGGTGGGAGGATCGCTTCAGACCCAGAGTTCAAGACCAGGCAGGAAGACCAGTATGTCGACCAAATGGAAAGCCTGTGGCCACAGCAAAAAGGCCCTAGTTGGACAGTTTGAGAGCATCCAGGGCTACCTAGTGAGAAAACAAAAGAGAGAGAGAGAGGAAAAGAAAGAAAGAAATCCATTCTCCTGCAAACCTTCTGCCCTCAGTCCTTCTCTCCTGCCCCCACCACATGTGTGGATCCCCCAAGTTCAGCACCTTCCAGTCCCGAACCCCCAATGGCTGCCCCCGCTTTGGTTCAGGAGTTCCCGAGGCTCCCTGGCTGTGTTAGTGCTGGCTCTTCCCTACAAGGTGAGAACTGTGCCCTAGTCAGGTCGACCCTCCCACTCAGCAGCAAGGACCTTCCACAAAGAAAGGCCAGGGAAACATCCTTCACCTGGGGAAATTTCTTACCCCCAAAACCATGTTTCCTGACTCTAAAGCCAGTCACCCTGTGAACACACCAT
>NW_007243355.1:0-855 GCF_000164805.1 Carlito syrichta
CAGGCAATCCTCCTGCACTGGCGCCACAGTGTCTGGATTCAGAGTCC
Source organism: Carlito syrichta (assembly GCF_000164805.1). Lineage (NCBI taxonomy): Eukaryota > Metazoa > Chordata > Mammalia > Primates > Tarsiidae > Carlito > Carlito syrichta. Next base: position 48 of record NW_007243355.1, read on the forward strand.
TGCGCCACCATGCCCGGCCAATCCTTGTATTTATTTTTGGTGATCCAGACGAGGTCTCACCCAGTGTCCCTGGTTGGTCTCAAACTGCAGACTCAGGCCAACCACTCACCTCAACCCTCAAAGGGCCGGCATACCAGTCTGAGCCCCTGAACCCGGGCTGTGATTGTGATGGTAGTGGTTGGTATCTTTATTCTGATTCAGAGTCCCACCCTCACAGCCAGGAAAGATTGCAAGGGCCCACTCTCAGCCACCATGGCCTCCCTGCTGTGATCTGGCGATCCTCCCGTTGTGGCCTCCTGAGGGCCTAGAACAACATGTGTGCGGCACCATGCTCAGCTCATTTTGTTGGTTCCTTGTAGAGAAGACGTCTCACCCAGGTGCCCAGGATAGTCTTGAAAATGGGGGCTCAGGCCATCCTCTTGCCTCACCCTCCAAAGCACCAAGGTGACAGGCATGAGCCCCTGTGCCAACCTTCACACCACTCTCGGGGCACCACTGCAAAGTCTGCTCCCTTCAGACAAACTGGGACCCTGGAGAGGGTAGCTGGAATCACCCACAAAGCCCACCCTGGCATGCGCATGGGGCTGTGCCATGTCTTCACTGGGGCAGCCATCCCTCAACCTGCCTTGTTCCCGGGGGTGGAACCAGTCGCTCCTCCCAGGGACTGCCTTGGGATAAGGGAGGGCGTGAGTCTCAAACCTTGGTGCGGCGATTGGGCAACTCACGCCTGTCTCCTTTGCACTCTCAGTGGCCCAAGATGGGAAGACAGCCGGTGCCCAGGAGCTGGTACCAGGCTGGACCATAGAAA
>NW_007243356.1:0-948 GCF_000164805.1 Carlito syrichta
CGAATTCCCATTACCCAGACTCCTACTTCAAAAATTTGATTCGTGGTTACACTTAGGAAGACGACCTGTAGTTTTGGGACTGAGGAATCATATTAAGGAAGATTCCTTATACCTCATTAACAATATGTCATGTAGTTTCCTGTATATGAGGACTTCCATTACCCAGCTTTCTGCTTCACTCTGCAGGATGCCGAGACAATTCCTGGTCACCGAGAATTCCAGTTTTGTGAATTTCAAGAGAAAGACGTACATAATGTTCTTTGGGAACTGGAATCCAAGATTCCTGGTTCCCCTTTCCAAGACCTCCGCAAAATGTGGAATGTTCCAATCCCAAAACCCCAATTCCTACCTGCCCACCCACAAGAATTTTCTGTACTTTGAGGTCACATGGATCGAGGAATTTTGTACCAATATACCTTTTGATTCTGGGGAATATGATTATGGTCCTAGATGGTCCCAGGAAACAAAAGGATTTCTAGCGCCAAATCCATGATTACACCTAACAAGAGGACCAGAAAAATCCTGAGGATCTGTAATGACAGATTTAGCATATCCACGGAGTAAGTAGCTCTGAAAACGTAGGAACCCAAAGGCCCAGATTGCTGATTAAACCTTACCAAGAGGCCCTGTAGATTCTGGAAAATGAGAACTCCTAGAACAGGATTTCCTTTTAATTGTCAGTAAGATGCCCTGATTTTTCCTGTCGATTTGGATTCCAAATTCAGTATATCAATAGACAGATGCCCAGAATTTTCCTAGGTTCGTGGATTCCATGATTCCTTGTTACCATTAAAAGTATATAGTAAACTTTGGCAAGTGCAAACCCCTTGCCCTTCTCAAAATAAAAAGAGACACGGAAGGGGATGGATAACAGTGTTCACCCTAAGACCAGAATTACATCCAAATATGGCAAGAAGATTCCTTTTGTCCTGAATCTGGCCTTAGTTG
>NW_007243357.1:0-1405 GCF_000164805.1 Carlito syrichta
ATAACCGAGAAAGTCCAGAGGACCAACAGGCCAGGGTAAACGATCACCAGACCCGCAACTTGGCTAAAATCCTGCTAGCCACTGCCGCCAGTGACCCCCGAGAAAAACAGAGGCACCTCAAGCAACTGGCCTGGAGGCCAGATAGGAAAAGCGGTTTCCAGAGGGGATGCCCCCAGACTAGGTAGAAATCAGTGTGCATACTGCAAAAAGGAAGGGCACTGGGCAAGAGAATGTCCAGAAAGATTTCCAGAGCCTACCTTAAATGAGCCAAAAGTCCTAACCCTAGAAAATTAGGGAGGTCAGGGTTCGGATCCCCTCCCTGAGCCCAGGGTAATGCTGAAGGTGGAGGGGAAACCCATGCAATTCCATGTGGACACGGGCGCACAGCATTCTGTCCTGTTAACGCCACATGGAAAAGTAGCAAATAAAGTCTCGTGGGTGCAAGGGGCCACGGGCACCAAGTCATATCCATGGACTACCCAAAGAACAGTGGATCTTGGTGTAGGCCAGGTGTCGCATTCCTTCATAGTTATTCCGGATTGCCCATACCCCCTGTTAGGCCGGGACTTACTTACCAAGGTGGGCGCTCAAATCCACTTCCACTCAAAAGGCACTGAAGTCTTAAACAGAGATGGATACCCTATCCAGGTGCTTACAGTCAACTTAGAGGACGAGTGTCGCCTCCACCAGGACCCACCGCCACCAGTAGAAGATATAAACCAATGATTGCAGGACTTTCCCCAGGCGTGGGCAGAGACAGGGGGAGCGGGACTAGCCAAACACCGGCCGGCAGTGTTCATTGAGCTCAAAGCAGGAGCCGATCCAGTCAGGGTCCAACAGTACCCAATGCCCCTAGCCGCACGAGAGGGCATAACTCCTCACATCCGGCGGTTACTAGATGCAGGAATACTGCGGCCCTGTCAGTCAGCCTGGAATACACCCCTTTTACCAATAAAAAAGTCTAACTCCAACGATTATAGGCCAGTCCAGGATCTGCGTGAGATCAACAGGCGGGTGATGGACATACACCCTACAGTCCCGAATCCCTACACATTACTTACTGCTCTGCCCCCAACCAGAACATGGTACACAGTGTTGGATTTAAAAGATGCCTTTTTCAGCCTGCTCTTGGCCCCATGGAGTCAGGACATTTTTGCCTTCGAGTGGACGGAACTGGAGAGAGGCATCAACGGCCAGCTCACCTGGACTCGACTGCCCCAAGGATTCAAGAACTCACCCACCATCTTCGATGAGGCTCTACATGAGAACTTGAGTGAGTTCCGTACAAGAAACCCTACCTGACTTTGTTACAGTATGTAGATGATATCCTACTAGCGGCAGAGGACCAAGACACATGCCTGCGAGGCACCAAGGACTTGCTGCAGACTCTGGCACCCTGGGGTAC
>NW_007243358.1:0-320 GCF_000164805.1 Carlito syrichta
TGGCCACCGGAAGGCACATTTTCACCACATATTGTTTTTCAGGTTAAAGATGTTATTCTCGGGGAGAAATGTGGCCATCCGGACCAGGTATCCTATATCCTGGTGTGGCAGGATATTATTCATAACCCTTCCCCATGGGCCAAGGTTTTTGTTCCACCACAGGCACAGGTGGGACTGTCATATCAGATTCTGGCCGCAAAGGAGGGAAAAATCAAGAATGGCGAGCCAAATGGCAAGCCTCTGGAAGACAAGGCGCAGACCAAACCTCCGCTCTATCTGGTCCTGCCGGACTCCGAGCAAGAGGATTTGTTTTTCCCCCC
>NW_007243359.1:0-794 GCF_000164805.1 Carlito syrichta
TGGGCATGGTAGTGCATGCCTGTAATTCTGGCTACTTGGAAGGCTGAGGCGGAAGGATCGGAGCCCAGCAGGTCAAGGCTGCAGTGGGCGGGAGCAGCCACTGCACTCCAGTCTGGGTGACAGAGTGAGACTCCAACTCAGATAAATAAATAAATAAATAAATAAATAAATAAATAAATAAATAAATAAATAAATAAATAAATAAATAAATTTAAAAGGTTTTGTTCTACATTGTGCAGACATTTATAACAATGTATAAAGAAACACAAATTGAGCAAAATAATTAAAAGGTGTCATTGAAATCTAAATTTATTAAAAACATAGATTAAGGAGTGACATTCTATGACAGTTCAAAAGAAAAGAGGGAGCATTATAGTAAATATGTTTTCCAAAAACTCTAAAATATGCATTATTAAACAAAGTAATCTAGCATGTGCTTTTCAAGACCACTTCTTATGAAATGCATAACTATGTATAACTCATGACATTTCTAGTTCCCATTTGATTCTCTCTAAAATATTCAACTCAGCAAAGAGGGAAACACATCTAGATTCTAGGCACTGATTCATATACACACCTCTTCACTGTCAATGTAATCATGATTGTTTTGCTAATTCATCAACAGAAGAGATGGAAACACTTTTAAAAAGTGGCATTAATATACATCCTGATTGTGATTGGCAGTGTTAATTATATGAGGTTTTTATCCTGTCAGCAGTTTCAGGAAAATTATTCTTAGGTCTAAGTCCCAGATATGCTCTCTACATAAGCACACACATACATCTGTGCCCTAG
>NW_007243360.1:0-1595 GCF_000164805.1 Carlito syrichta
TGGTAGAAAAAATACTTAGTATGATTTCAATCTTTTTATATTTGTTGAGACTTTTTAAAAGCATTTTTTTAATTTTAAGATGTGGGGTATAATTCAGGGTTAGGTGTACAAACGTTGATTATGCAGGTACCCTTGTTGATGAGGTATGCCCCTCCCTCCCCTAGCTGTTTCTCTCAACTGCCAATCCCACCCCTCCTTCACTGACATTTCCCCACTAGTACCAATCACTTTCTTATAGTTTTATGATAGTTGTTCAAGGACCACTTATGAGTGAGAACTTATGATACTCTGTTCTTGTTTCTGTGATAGATCACTGAGTATGATCAACTCTAAATCCATCCAAGTTGCTGCGAAGTTCATATGTTTGTTCTTCTTTATGGCTGCATAATATTCCATTGTGTATATGTACCACATTTTTTATCCAGTCCAGCTTCGATGGGCAGAATGGTTGGTTCCATGTTTTTGCTATTGTGAACAGAGCTGCAACAAACATACATGTGCAGGTATCTTTTTTGTAGAATGATTTGAGTTCTTCCGGGTATATTCCCAATAGGTGAATTGCAAGATCATATGGAAGGTCAATTTCTAGTTCTTTCAGAAATTGCCACACTGTCTTTCAGAGAGATTGTACTAGTTTGCATTCCCACCAGCAGTGTAGAAGTGTTCTCCCCCCCCCCCCGCATCCTTGCCAGCATCTATTGTTGTTTGTTTTCCAATGATGGCCATTCTTCCTGGGGTTAGGTGGTATCACAATGTGGTTTGGTTTGCATTTCTTTGATGATGCGTGAGGCTGAGCACTTTATCATGTGTCTGTCAGTTGCCCATATTTTGCTTTTGAGAAGTGTCTATTCATGTCTTTTGACCACTTTTTAATGGGGCTGTTTGGTTTTTTTCCTTTTTGGCACTTTTGAGTTCCTCGTAGATGCTACACAGTAGGCCTTTGTCAGATACACATTTGGCATATGTTTTTTCCTATTCTGTGTGCTGTCTCCCTGCTCTTTTGATGGTTTCTTTTGCTTTGCAGAAGCTTGTCAGTTTGATGAGGTCCCACTTGTCTACCTTATTTCTTATGGTATTGGCACTTAGGGTTCTGATCAGGAATTGGTTGCCGGTTCAATTTCCATAAGGGTGTGTTAAGAATTATTTATTTCATGATCTATCATGTGATCTATCTTGGTGAATGATCTGGGTACATGAGAAGAATGTATATTCTGCTCCTCTTGGGTGGAAAGTTCTGTATATGTCTGTTAGGAATATTTGGTCTATTACATTGTTTGTATCTGCTGTTTCCTCTTTGATATTATTTCTGGATGTTTTGTTCATTATTTTATCACTGTATGTTTCTTTCTTTAAATCTTCCAATGTTTTCTTTATATGTTCAGATGCTTAGATATTGGATGCACATACTTATAATTATTAGGTGCAAATATATTTATAATTTGCATATCTTACCTTATATTGATTCATAATTAATTCCTGTCTTTTTTGTATAAGTGATTTTCCATGGTAGTATGCTTTCTTTTTTTTTTTTTCATTAATCAGTATTTTTTATTATGGTTTTGTGGGGTACAGTTAAGGGTTAGGTGTACAATTAC
>NW_007243360.1:2094-3725 GCF_000164805.1 Carlito syrichta
GGTTGCACTAGTTTACACTCCCACCAACAGTGTAGAAGTGTTCCCTTTTCACCACACCCTCTCCAGCAGCTGTTATTTTTTGAGTTGTTGATAATTGCCATTCTGACTGGAGTTAGGTGGTATCTCAGTGTGGTTTTGATTTGCATCTCCCTGATGATTAGTGAGGTTGAGCATTTCTTCATGTGTTTGTTGGCTGCTCGAATGTCTTCTTTTGTGAAGTGTCTGTTCATATCTTTTGCCCATTTTATAATGGGGTTGTTTGTTTTCTTCTTTTCAGTACGTTTCAGTTCCTTGTAGATCCAGGATGTTAAGCCTTTGTCAGACCTAGAGTTGGCAAATACATTTTCTCAGTCTGTAGGCTGTCTCCCTGCTGTCTTGATGGTTTCTTTGGCTTTGCAGAAGCTTGTCAGTTTAATAAGGTCCCATTTGTCTATCTTCTCTCTTAAGTCCTGTGGGTTTCAGGTTTTGTACAGGAATTGGATGCCAGTTCCAATTTCCATGAGAGTATTTACTTCCTTTTCTAAGGTTCTTATGGTTTGAGGTTTTACATTTAGGTCTCTGATCCATTTGGAGTTAACCTTTGTGCATGGGGATAGATAGGGGTCCTGTTTCAATCTTCTGTATGTGGTCAGCCAATTTTCCCAGCACCATTTACTGAATAGGTTCTCCTCTCCCCATTGGTAGGTGGTGGGGGCTTTGTCGAAGATGAGTTGGTTGAGAAATTGAAGTTTTGCTTCTGGAATCTCAATTCTGTTCCATTGATCTATATGCCTGTTCCTGTACCAATACCAAGCTGTTTTGATGATTGTAGCTTTATAGTAAAGTTTGAAATCTGGTATTGTGATACCACCAGCTTTGGTTTTTTTGCTGAAGATTGTTCTGGCTATTCTTGGACGTTTGGGTTTCCATATGAATTCCTGGATTGTTTTTTCTAGGTCTGAGAAGAATGTTGTTGGTAATTTAATGGGTATTGCATTGAATTTATAGATTGCCTTAGGTAAGATGGACATCTTCACAATGCTGATTCTTCCGATCCATGAGCACGGGATATTTTTCCACTTGTTTGTGTCAGCATTGATTTCTTTGAGCAGTGTCTTGTAATTTTCATTGCAAAGGTCTTTCACGTCTCTGGTTAGGAAGATGCCAAGGTATTTCATTTTTTTGTGGCTATTGTGAATGGAACTGTGTTTTTTATTGGGGTTTCTGTTTGTTGATTATTGGTGTAGAGAAATGCGATTGTCTTTTGTACATTTATTTTGTTTCCTGAGACTTTGCCAAAGGCTTTTATCAATGTAAGGAGGCCTTTGACAGATTCTCTTGGGTTTTCAAGGTACACCATCATATCATCTGCATAGAGAGATAATTTGACTTCTCTTTTCCTATTTGAATACCTCTAATTGCCTCCTCTTCTCTGATTGCTTTAGCCAGGACTTCCAATACTATGTTGAAGAGGAGGGGAGAGAGTCGGCATCCTTGTCTAGTTCCAGTTTTCAGGGGAATTGGTTCCAATTTTTGTCCATTTAGGAGTATGCTGGCTGTGGGTTTCTTGTAGGTGGCTTTTACTATTGTGAGGTATGTTCCCCGTATGCCTAGATGTTCAAGGATTTTTATCAAGAAGGGGTGCTGGATTG
>NW_007243360.1:4251-5359 GCF_000164805.1 Carlito syrichta
TTGTTCCAACCTAGGTAGGTGGTGTGATGTCAGAAAGTGCTCCATTTCCTTCTCGTTTTCAAGTTTGTTTCCATACCAGGGTACGTAGAAGTCTCTAATGATATTTTGTATTTCTTCAGGGTCAGATATGACTTCATCTTTTGTGTTTCTGATTATGCTTATTTGGTTTTTTTCTCGTTTTTTCTTGGTCACTAGCCAGGGGACCATCAATCTTGTTTACCCTTTCGAAGAACCAGCTTTTTGTTTCATTGATTTTTTGTATTATCTTTTTGTCTTCTATGTCCTGGATTTGGGCTATATTTTGGTGATCTGGATTCTTCTGCTGAAATTAGGGTTTTTGTGGTCTTGCTTTTCCAGCTTCTTTAGGTGGCTTGTTAGATTGTGAATTTCTGTTCCTTCCATTTTTTCATGTGTGTTTGTAGGGATATAAATTCTCCTCTTACTTCAGATTTCAGGGCATCCCAGAGATTCTGGTAAGATGTTTCTTCATTTTCATTTGTTTCCACGTATCTTTTGATCCCTGTTTTGATTTCGTCATTGACCCAGGAGTTGTTTAGCATCATGCTGTTTAGTGTCCATGTCTTTGTGGGTTTTGGGGGGACTTTGTTGGTGTCAATGTTTATTTTTATTCCACTGTGGTCCGAGAAGGTGTTTGGTAGAATTTCGGTCCTGTTAAATTTGCTTATGCTTGATTTATGGCCAAGTATGTGGTCGATCTTAGAATATGTTCCATGTGGTGATGAGTAGAATGTGTATTCTGTGGTCTTTGGATGGAGTGTTCTGTAGGTATCAATTAAGTCCATTTGGTTCAAAGTCACATTGAGGTTCCGGATCTCCTTGCTGATTTTTTGTCCTGATGATCTGTCTAGGTTTGTGAGTGGGGTATTAAAGTCCCCAGTTATAATAGTGGTAGAGTCAATATCTTCTTTAGTTTTCCTAGAAGTTGCTTTATGAATGTTGGTGCGCCTATGTTGGGTGCATATATGTTTAGGATAGATATTTCTTGTTGATGGAGTGAACCTTTTATCATTATGTAGTGGCCCTCTGTATCTTTTTTAATTTTTGATAGCTTAAATGGTATTTTGTCTGAAATTAGGATCGCGACTCG
>NW_007243361.1:0-646 GCF_000164805.1 Carlito syrichta
CGAGTCAGGCATCATGGCCCCCAGAGTCCTGGCTGCTCAGGGAGTGAGGCAGGAATACCGACTGAGCCCCACAGTCTGAGGCCCCAGGAGCCACAATTGTGCCGACGCACCTCAACCCCACCAACGGAGACTCTGGTGACAAAGAAGACACCTCCCATGTGAATAACAATGGGCATCCATTTCTCCCCAGTGAAATTTCCCCATGGGTGGGGGACAATGGAGTTATACGGATAGGAAGGGGCCACCCTCTACTGAAGGTGGCATACAGGGCTACTGGCACTTGGTCTGGCCATGGTGCTGCCGGACTGTCTTGTTTGCTCTGTATCCAATGGCTGCCCTAGCTCTGGGCCGTCCTGTCCTTGAGCTCACACATGTCTTTGCTGTGGGGCATGTGTGTGGAGGGTGGAGGCTGCTCAGGGACTGAGGTGTTAACACTGCCTGGGCACCACAACTTGAGGACCCAGGAGCCACGATTGTTCCACCATACCCCAGCCCAGCAAACGGAGACTCCAGCGACAATAAAGAAGCATCCCAAGTGCGTCAGCATGGGCGTCCACAGCTCCCCAAAGTAAGATCCTCTTGGGCGGGGAATGGTAGAGTGATTGGGAGAGGGAGGGTCCCTCCCCCTGCAAGAAGGTGGCAGACA
>NW_007243362.1:0-3499 GCF_000164805.1 Carlito syrichta
ACTTATCAGCTGACAAGTTAGCCCAGCTAAATTGTCACCGACAAGTTAGGTCATATAACAAATTGACCTATGAATCAACCGACTAGTTAGGTCAGCACACCAGCCATCCAACTAGTTAACAGAGCTGACTAGTGGGCCAACTCGTCAGTCAACTATCTAACCCAGCTAACTAGTTTGCCGACTGTTGGCCAACTTGTTAAGCCAGCAAACAAGTCAGTCGTGTAGTCAGCCAATGTGTTAAAACAACTAACTATACTGCCGACTTGTCAATGAACAAGTTAAGTGACCTAGCTAAACCATTAATCAACTAGTTAAGTCATCTAGTTAACTAGTTTCCCAACCAGTTAAAACAGGTAGGTAACTCATTAACCAACTCGTTAAGTCAGTTATCTTTCTCATTTGCCGACAAGTTAAGTCAGCTAGCTAAGTCAGCTTGTTAACCAGCTAGCTAGGTACGTCAGCTACCTAAGTCAGTTAGCTCATTAGTTAGCTAAATATTTATCAGCTACTTAAGTCTGCTACCTAACTAGTTAGCTAATTAGTTAAGTCAGCTAGTTATTTGCTAGTTAAATAGTTAGCTGACTATTTAATTCAGAAATTTAATCAACTAGCTAACTAGTTAAGTCAGCCAATTAAGTCAGCTACCTAAGTAAATTCACCTACCTAATTCAGCTAGTTAAGTCAGCTTTCTAATTAAGTCAGCTAGTTAAGACAGCTAGCTAGCTAGTTAGCTAACAGTTTAAGACAGCAGGTTGAATCAGGTAGTTATATAGTTAACTAAGCGATTAAGTCAGCTGGTAGAGTCATCTAGCTAGCTAGTTAGAAAATGGGTTGCGTCAGCTGGTTGTGTAGGCTAGCTAGCTAGTTAGCTTATTAATTAAGTCAACCACATGAGTCAGCTAGCTAGCTAGTTAGCTAATGGGGTATGTCAGCTGCTTGAGCCACCTAGGAAGCTCGTTAGCAAAGGAGTGAAGTCAGATGATTAAGTCAGCTAGCTAGCACGTTGGATAACAGGTAAGCTAACTAATTATCTAGCTGGTTAAGTCAGCTAGCTAGCTACACAGCAAACTATTTAAGTCAACTTGTTAGCTAGGTAGCTAGCTAGCTAACTGTTTAAATCAGCTGGTAGCTAGCTAGTTAGCCAACTATTTAAGTCAGCTGTATTGTTAGGTAGCTAGCTAGTTAATTCAGCTAACTAAATAAGCAGGCTGTCCAACTGGCTAACTAGCTAGCAAGGTAGTTAAGTCAGTTGGCTAGCCACATGGCTAGCTGGTTAATTCAGCTAGATAAGAGAGCTGGCTAGCCAACTGTCAAGGTAGGTAGCTAGCTAGTTAAGTCAGCCAGAGAGCTACCTGGCTAGATAGTGATGTCTTCGAGTTAAGTAAGCTGGATAGCCCACTGGATATCTGGTTGTCAGCTAGATTAGTCAGCTGTCTAGCCAGCTGACTGGGTAGGTAGCTAGCTAGATAAGCCAAATTGCTAGCCAGCAGGCTAGCTGTTCAAGTCAGCTAGATAAGTCAGATGGCTAGCCTGCTGGCTAGGTTGGTAGCTAGCTAGTTAAGTGAGCTGGCTAGTCAGCTTGCTAGCTTAACTAAGCTAGGTAAGTCAGCTGGCCAGTCAGCTTTCTAGATAAGCAGCCAGCTAGTTATGTCAGCTGACTAGCTGGTTAAGTCAGCTACTTAAGTCAGCAGGAAACCAGCTGACTAGCTATTTAAGTGAGTTCATTAAATTAGTTGACTATCCAACTGGTCAGTTAAAAAGCTAGTTAAGTCAGATGACTATCCATCAGGTTAGCTAGTTATATCAACTAGTTAAGTCAGCTGGCTAGCTAGAAACCTAGCTATATAAGTCAGCTCGTTATGTCAGCAAGATAGTTAATCAGCTAGGTAAGTCAGTTGGCTAGCTAGATCGCTAGCTTGGTAGCTAGTTAAGACAGCTAGTTAAGACAGCTGGTTAGCTAGGTAGCTAGCTGGTTAAGTCAGTCAGTAAAATCAGTTTTCTGGTTAGTTAAGACAGCAAGCTATGTCAGCAGCCTAGCCAGTTGCCTATCTAGGTATCTAGCTACTTAAGTCAGCTGGCTAGCCAGTTCGCTAGCTAGTTAAGTAACCTAGTTAAGTAAGCTCACTAGCCAGCTGGTTAAGTATGTAGCTAGGCAGTTGAGTCGGTTGGCAATCCAGCAGGCTACATAGTAGGCTAGCTAGTTAACTCAGCTGGCTATCCATCTGTATAACTAGGTAGCTAGGCAGTTATGTCAGCCTGCTACCCAGCTGGCTAACTACATAATTCACCTAGTTAAGTCAGCTGGCTAGACAGCTGGGTAGCTAGGTAGCTAGATAGTTAAGTCAACTGTCTAGTCCACTGGCTAGATAGTTAAGCCACCTATTTAAGTCAGCTGGATATCCAGCTGGTTAGCTAGGTAGTTTGCTACTTGGTACCTAGCTATCCAGCTGGATAGCTAGTTAAGTCACCTATTAAGACCAGGTGGCTAATTAACATGCTGGTTAACTATATAGCAAGATATTTAATTCAGCTGTCTAGCAAGCAGGCTAGTTATTTAACACAGCTAGTTAAGTCAGCTGGCTAGCCAGCTGGCTAGCTAGGTAGTGAACTTTTTAAGTCAGTTGGCTAGCCAACTGGTTAGCTAATTAAGTCAGCTAGTTAAGTCTGCTGACTAGTCAGTTTACTAGCTAGGTCGAGAGCTAGTTAAGTCAGCTGGGTAGCCAGCTGGCTAACTAGATAAGTGAGTTGTGACAGCTTGCTAGCTGGTTATGTCAAATAGTTAAGACAGTTGACTAGTCAGCATGTTAGCTAGGTACCAAGCTAGTTAAGTCAGCTGACTTGCCAGCTGGCTAGCTAGTTAAGTCAGCAGGTTAATTTATCTGACTTCCCACCTGGCTAGGTAAGTAGCTAGCTTGTTTATTCAGCTGGCTTGCCAGCTGGCTAGCTGGTTAAGTCATCTAGTTAATTCAGCTGGTCAGCCAGTTGGCTAGGTAGTTAAATCAGATATATAAGTCAGCTGGCTAGCTAGTTGAGTCAGTTAATTTAGCTGGCTAGCCAGCTGCCTATCTTGGTAACTAACTAGTTAAGTCAGCTGACTAGTCAGTTGGCTAGCTAGTTAAGTCACCTAGTTGAGTCAGCTTACTATCCAGCTGGTTAGCTATGTAGATAGGTAGTTAATTCAGCCAGCAGGCCAGCAGTATATGTGTGTAGCTAGCTAGTTAATTCAGCTCACTAGCTACCTTGCCATTTAGAGATGTCAGCTAGTTAAGTCAGCTGACTAATCAACTGAGTAGCTAGATAACTACATAGTTATTCACCTGGCTAGCCAGCTGTCTAGCTGGTTAATTCACCTAGTTATGTCAGCTGGCTAGCCACCTGCCTAGGTAGGCAGCTAGCTAATTAATTCAGCTGGCTAGCTGCTGACTAACAGATGAGTCAGTGAGTTAAGTGAGAAGCTAGCTGACTGGCTAGCTAACTGACTAGCTATAAAGCAAGCTGG
>NW_007243362.1:4497-7558 GCF_000164805.1 Carlito syrichta
CGCCTACCAACCGGTCAGCAAAATAGTTGGCTTGCTCACCAGCCAACAGGTCAACTAACTTGTTGACTCACTCACAGGCCAACAGGTCAGTGAACTAGTCAGCTTACTCGCCCGCCTACTAGTTAAGTCAGCTCACAGGTCAGCTCACTCACCAGCTGAATAGTTAAGGCAGCTCATACATTGGCTCACTCACCGGCCGACTAGTTAAGTTGGCTACCTTGTTGGCTCACTCACCAGCTGACTAGCTAAGTCTGATCAGTAGGCTCACTCACCGCCGATTCAATTCAGCTGAACAGTAATCTCACACGCCAGCCAACTAGTTAAGTCGACTGACAAGTCTACTCGCCAATTGGCCTGCTAGTTAAATCAGTTGACCAATCGGCTCACTCACCAGTGAACTAGTTAATTTAGTTGACCAATCAGCTAACTCGTGGGTCGACTAATTAAGTCAGATAACAGTTCGAACTACTAGCCGTCTGACTAGTTAAGTTAGCTAACCAATTGGCTGACTAGTGGGCCAACTTGTCAGTAGATAATTGAGGTCAGCTAACTAGTTGGCTGACTAGTTAGGTCAGCTAACTAGTCAGCCAGATAATTGGACTATTATGTAGGTTGGCAAATTAGTCAGCCAACTTCCTAACTGAGCTAACTAGTGGGCCAACTCGTCAGTAAACTATTTAACCCAGCTAAACAATCGGTCAACTCTTTGGCAAACATTTTATGCCAGCAAAGAAGTCGGTCAAGGAGTCAGTCAATATATTAATCCAGCTAACTAGTCAGCGACTCGTCAACCTAGTTAAGTCACCTAGCTAACTTGCTAACCAATTAGTTAAATCAGCTATTTATCCCCTTTACCAACTAGTTAAAACAGTTAGCTAACTCATTAACCAACTTGTTAAGTCAGCTAGCTATCTCATTAGCCAACGAATTAAGTCACTTAGCTAAGTCAGCTAGCTAACCAGCTAGGTAGCTAAGTCAGCTAGCTAAAACAGTTAGCTCACTTGTTAGCTAACCACTTATGTCAGCTACTTAAGTCTGCTTCCTGACTAGTTAGCTCATTAATTATGTCAGCTAGTTATTCAGCTAATTAAATAGTCAGCTAATAATTTAATTCACATAGTTTAGTAATCTAGCTAACTAGTTACGTCTGCCAGTTAAGTCAGCTAGTTAAGTCAGTAATCTAAGTTCGTCAGCTGGTTAAGACAGCTAGTTAGGTAGTTAACTAATGGTTAAGTTAGCAGGTTGAGTCAGGTAGTTAGCTAGTTACCTAATGTATTAAGTCAGCTGGTTGAGTCAGCTAGCTAGCAAGTCAGGAAACAGGTTGATTCAGCTGTTTGAGTAGGCTAGGTAGCTAGTTAGCTAATGAGTTAAGTCAGTTGGATGAGTCAGCTAGCTACCTAGCTAGCTAACTATTTGTCAGTTGGTTGTGTCAGCTATCTGGCTCATTAACTAATGGGTTAAGTAAGATAATTAAGTCACCTAGCTAGCACGTTAGATAATGAATAAGCTAACTAGTTAGATAGCTGGTTAAGTTAACTAGCTAGCTGGCAGCTAACTTTTAAGTCAGCTGGCTAGCTACACAGCTGGCTATTTAGCTAAATGTTTAAATCAACTGGCTAGCTAGTTAGCTAGCTAGTTAAGTCAGCTAGTTAAGTCAGCTGGCTAGCCAGCTGGCTAGCTAGATAGCATGCTAGTTACGTCAGTTGACTAACCAGCTGGCTAGCTTGTTAATTCAGCCAGTTAAGAGAGCTGGCAAGACAACTTACATGGTAGGTAGCTAGCTAGTTAAGTCAGCTAGATAGTTACCTGGCTAGCTAATGATGTCAGTGTGTTAAGTCAGCTGGTTATTCAACTGTCTAGCTGGTTAAGTCAGCTAGTTTAGTCAACTGTCTTGCCTGCTGGCTAGTTAGGTAGCTAGCTAGATAAGTCAGCTTGCTAGCAAGCAGGCTAGCAGTTCAAGTCAGCTAGTTAAGTCAGCTGGCTAGCCTTCTGGCTAGGTAGGTAGCTAACTAGTTAAATGAGCTAGCTACCTAGCTTGTTAGATTAAGTCAGTTATGTAAGTCAGCTGACTAGCCAGCTGGCTGTATAGGAAGTCAACTAGTTAAATCAGCTGACTAGATAGCAGACTGGTTGTTTAAGTCAGCTAGTTAAGTCATCTGGAAACCAGATGGCTAGCTAGATAATACAGCTCATTAAGTCTGTTGGCTATCCTGCTGGTTAGATAGTTAAAAAGCTAGTCAAGTCAGATGGCTATCCATCGGGCTAGGTGGTTATTTCAGCTAGTTAAATCAGCTGGCTAACTAGGAAGCTAGCTATATAAGTCAGCTAGTTATGTCAGCTAGCTAGCTAGTTAATTCAGCTAGTTAAGACAGCTGGCAAGCTAGATAGCTAGCTAGATAGCTAGCTAGTTGAGCCAGCTAGTTAAGCCAGCTGGCTAGCTAGGCAGCTAGCTGGTTAATTCAGCTAGTTAATTCAGCTTACTTGCTAGTAAATTCAGCAAGTTAACTCAGCTGGTTAGCCAGCTGCCTAGCTGTGTGGCTAGCTAATTAAGTTAACTGGCTAACCAGTTAGCTAGTTAGTTGAGTAACCTTGGTAAATCAGCTCACTAACAAGCTCGATAGCTAGGTAGCTAGGTAGTTAAGTCAGCTGGCAAGAGAGCAGGCTATGTAGGTAACTAGGTAATTTTGTCAGCTGGCTATTCAGCCGACTAGCTAGGTAGCTAGGCAGATAAATCAGCCTGCTAGACAGCTGGATAGCTAGGCAGATAAATCAGCCTGCTAGACAGCTGGATACCTGATTAAGTCAACTAGTTAAGTCAGATGGCTAGCCAGCTACCCAGCAGGGTACCTAGCTAGCTGAATCAGCTGGCTAGCCAGCTCGCTAGCTTGTTAAATCACATAGTTGAGTCACTCGCTGGCCAGCATGTTAGCTAGGTAGTATAGTATAAAAAATTTGGCACCCCAGGGAGTTATGTAGTTATGTAGCTAGTTAAGTGTGCTGGCTAGTCATCAGGCTATCTAGTTATGTCAGCTAGTTAAGTCAGTTGGCTATCACTCTGTTT
>NW_007243363.1:0-820 GCF_000164805.1 Carlito syrichta
CAGCTGGCAAGTCAGCTAACTAAACAAGTGAGTGACCTAGCTAATCAGTGGCTAGCCACTTGAATTAATAAGGTGAGTTAACCAGCTATTCAGTTGTTTACCAGCAAACTCAACTAGTTGACTTAACTAGTTAGCCAGCTGTCTAGCCAACAGACATAACTAGCTGACAACACTAGCAGCCTGGTGGCTAACCAGCTTACTTAACTATCTAGCTACCTAGCTAGCCAGCTGGGAAGCCAGCTGAATTGACTAGATGACTTAAATAGCTAGCCAGCTGGCTAGCCAACTGACTTAACTAGTTTGCTACCTACCTAGCCAGCTGGCAAGCCAGCTGACTTAACTAACTGACTTAAATAGCTAGCAAACTGGCTGGACAGCTGACATAACTAGCTAGCTACCTAGCTAGCCAGCGGTCTAGCCAGTTGACTTAACTAGGTTACTTAACTAGATAGTCAGTTGGATTTTTACCTGGCTAGCTGATTAATGATCTAGCTGGTTTAACTATCTAGCTGACTAGCAAGCTGACTAACTAGCTGAGTAGTTAACTACCTGCCTCACTAGCTAGCCACCTGCCAGACCCGTCTGCTAACGAGCCATCTTAACTTGCCAGTCACGTAGCTAGCCAGTTGACTAACCAGCTGACTTAACTAGCTGACAGCTACATAGCCATCAGGCAAGCCAGCTGGCTTAAGTAGCTATCCACCTAGCTAGTCAGCTGGCTAGCCTGCTATATTAACTCACTGACTTAACTAGCTATCTACCTAGCTAACCAGTTGACTAGCCACTTGAACTAACTACCTGACTTAACCTGCTAGCCAGC
>NW_007243364.1:0-708 GCF_000164805.1 Carlito syrichta
CGGGACAAGCGTTTAGCTTTTGCCAAATGTTTACTGCATACTTTTAATGGTAACCAGGAATCCTGGAATCCACAAATCTAGGAAAATTCTGGGCATCTGTCTTTTGATATACTGAATTTGGAATCCAAATCGACAGGAAAAATCAGGGCATCTTACTGAGAATTATAAGGAAATCCGTTTCTAGGGGTTCTCATTTTCCGGAATCTACACGGCCTCTTGATAAGGTTTAATCAGCAATCTGGGCTTCTGGGTTCCTACATTTGCAGAGCTCCTTCCTCCGTTGATATGCTAAATCTGTCATTACAGTTTCTCAAGATCTTTCTGGTCCTCTTGTTAGTTGTAATCTAGGATTTGGCCCTAGAAATCCTTTGTTTTTTCTGGGACCATCTTTGACCATAATCATGTTCCCCAGAGTCAAAAGGTATATTGGTACAAAATTCCTCGATTCAGGTGACCTCAAAGTACAGAAAATTCTTGTCGGTGGGCAGGTAGGAATTGGAGTATTGGGTTCGGAATATTCCACATTTTGGTGATGTCTTGTGACGGGGAACCAGGAATCTTGGATTCCAGTTCCCAAAGAATATTATGGAGGTCTTTCTCTTGATATTCACAAAACTGGAATTCTCGGTCACCAGAAACTGTCTTGCAATTTGCATAGTGAACCAGGAAGTTGGTTAATGGAGTTTGTCATATACCTGAAACTACCCA
>NW_007243365.1:0-680 GCF_000164805.1 Carlito syrichta
CTTTCTAAGTTCTCTATCCTCTAATCATTCATTACAGACTGAGCTTTATTGATTGTTTGCAGCTACAGGTCCTGTAACACTTTATTGTCCTAATTCCGGTTTTACAACCTTTTTACAGGCTTGTGTTGAATCCCCATATGTTTTGTTAACTGCTAATGCTCATTCTATTTACACGGTAATATATAATTTTGGTCATTTTGAAATTAATTGTGAAAATTGTACTTTGTCTAATTGTATTATTGGTAACCCATATCAAGTATTTCTGTTAAAGCATCCTTCTTACGTGTTTGTGCCTGTTCAGCTACCGGAACCGTGGTATTCTTCTCCAGGTACTTATATTTTAGAACAATCCACAGCAATGTTAAATAGGCCTTGTAGGTTTGTTGCAGCTTTAATCTTGGGAATTTCTGCACTAATATCTATTATAGGATCTGTGGCCACTTCTGCAACTGCTTTAGTACAGGAAGTGCATACAGCTGATCATATGAATGATTTATCTCAAAATGTGAGCTTAGCTTTATTTACTCAAGAGAAGATAGATAAAGGTATTATTGATAGGTTGAACGTTTTAGAATCAGCATTAGTATATATAGGAAATCAAATACAACACATTAAGGTTCAGATGTCTGTAGGTTGTCACTCTCAATTTAAATGGATTTGTGTTACACCTTTGCCATATG
>NW_007243366.1:0-1015 GCF_000164805.1 Carlito syrichta
ACTCTCGGCCACCACGGGCTCCACTGTCTGGGCTCTGGCAATACTCCAGCCGCAGCCTGCTGAGTGGCCAGAACAACAGGCATGTGCCACTACACTTCGCTCATTTTTTTGGCTTCTTGTAGCGATGAGGTCTCACCAAGATGCCAGGGTTGTCTCAAACATGGAGACTCAGGCCATACTCTTGCCTCGGCCTCCCAGAGTGCCAGAATGACAAGCGTGAGTCCCCGCAACCAGCCTCCACACCTCTCTCGGGACCCCACCGTGAGGCCTGCTCCCTTCTGACAACCTGGGACCCCAGAGTGGTCGGTCAGAGTCAACAGCAAGCCCTCCTCTGGGGGAGTGCATGGCACAGGGGCATGTCTCAGCTGGGCTGCCCACCCCTCCACCTGCCTTTTTTCCCAGGGTGGACACACTCTCTCCTCCAATGGGCAGCCTAGGGGAAAGGGAGGTCATTACTCTCAAACCTTTGGCATTCGCAGTGGCTGAGATGGGAAGATAGCCAGAGCCTGAGAGCTTGAGACCAGACTGGACAACATACCAACCCTCACCTCGACCCCAAGAAAAACCCATAATACCTTGGGTGAGTGCAGGGCTCCGTGGGAGGATCTCCTCCAGCCCAGAGTTAAAGACCAGGCAGGAAGACAAGGGTGTCGACCAAATGGAAAACCTGTGATTGCAACAATTTGGGATGCTCAGACTGAGAGGATGGCCCAGTTTGGGTTGTTTGAGAGCAGCATGGGCAAACTAGTAACGAAAGAAAATACAGAAAGAAAGAAAATAAGAGGCCAGACTTGGTGGCTCAGCCTGTAATCCCATGCTTTGTGAGACCAAGGTGAGTGAATTTTCTGAGCCTGCATGTTCGAGACCAACCTGGGCAACTTGGCAAGACTAATCACTACAATAAATCAAAAAAATTAGCCAAGTGTGGTAATGCATGCCTGTAGTTTCTGCTACTTGGAATGCTGAGGCAGAAGGATCACTGGTGCCCAGCAGGTCGAGGCTGTGGTGGCTGGGA
>NW_007243367.1:0-2072 GCF_000164805.1 Carlito syrichta
TTTGTGGAGGGCAGGGAGGAGGGGTACACCAAACAAAAGACCCATCTTCTTTTCCTTCAGGGCACAGCCCTTCACCTTGGGTGCTGGGAGGATGAACTCCTTGCTCAAATAATGTAAACACATTGGGTGCTGTGCTTGGAGTGTTGAACCCGGGACTCTAACGAGAGAGATATAGAGACCACAAAGAGCCAGCTCCAATGCAAACACACTAGGGTCTTTATTCAGGCTCGAGTCTGGGCTCACGCCCGAAGCAGCAGCTTCAGGGACCAGAGCCCTGATTCACAATGGCAAGCAGTTTTTATGCACAATTACAGAGGGAGGGGAAAGAACTCCAAACTTGATTTCACATGATTGGGTAATTTCTCCTAATGGGTACGGGAATACCTGGTATTGGTGGGTGCTGCCCGTGATTGACAGAAACCCACGTAATGGGTCGAGTGAAATGTTAGATAAGTTAGGTCCATACAATCTCGGTTTATGAAGTAACCTGGGCCGGCAGACAAAGGGTTACATTAGCCCTTTTAGTTTACCGATCCAGCCCAAGGCTTACTTAGGAAAGCTTGTTTGCTTAACTTTTCCATAGTCATTATGGGACAACAAAAGCCAAACTTAACAAAGTTTTAAATATGAATGCTGCAAACACATACAGTGAATGTGGGGTAGAAAATCATATACTAATTCTGGGAATTTATAATAGCAAGCTTATAATAGCAAGGCAGTTACTTTTATAAAGGTCTTTGTTCCCTGCAGGTTTACATAGCCACTGCTGTAAATTATCACTGAGATATAAACCGGTGATAAAGCCCACCTAGAGAGGAGGTGGCTCCTCTAAGTCTGGTGCCACCTTGTAGGAATGTTTGAAAGAGGCTTATCGCTTTATCCTTTACATCCCGTTGTAAAAGCATAAGTTAGCCTACTGGTTTGGGTTTGACAATGCTTAACCCAAGGATTCTAAATACAAACACTGTTTAAAACCCGACATATGCCTAATTCTACGGGGTCTGAGGTAGGATTCAAAGTACTAAGATTTCATAAAATACATGAGGTAGTCATAAAATACATGAGGTAGGAATACACAAAATATATAGTAAACATGAGGTGGGGATATATGAAATATAGTGAACTAAACGCTACTTTTACAGCAAATAAGTTTCTTGGTTTCTTGGGTCTCTCAATAGCATGCTCTTAACCTAAATCTATTGTTGTCCTCTCAGTTGTTCTTGTGGTAATGACTGAGTTCCCATTGTGTTCCTTTGAGGAAGCACTAGTTTTTAAAATCATCCTGGAACCTGTCCCCCTCTAGCTTCCCGTCTCTCAGTGTGACCTCTGCACATATCCACCCCTTCCCTCCCCCATGACTGGAAGCTTCCAGATATATCACCAGGTGTAGACGCCAGGGCCTTTCAACTCTACACACAGGCATTCCTTCCCTTCCCAATGAGTGGAAGCTTCCAGAGATCTCACCAGGTATGGATGCCGGCACTATGCTCCTAATACAGCTTGCAGAAATTGTGATCTAAACACACCTCTTTTCTCCAGTCTCAGATGCTCCTTCATAGCAATGCAAATGAACTAAGACATTATTTATTTATTATTAAGAATAGTTACAATTTGTTTTTTTGAGTTGGACTCTCACTCTGTCACCCAGACTGGAGTGCAGTGGCCGCTTCCGGCCACTGCAGCCTCGACCTGCTGGGCTCTGGCGATCCTTTCACATCAGCCTTTCTAGTAGCCAGAATTACAGGTGCATGCTACCACGCCCGGCTAATTTTTTTGATTTATTGTAGAGATGAGGTCTCGCCTGCCCAGGCGGGTCTCGAACCCGCGGGCTCAGGCTACCCACTCACCTCAGCCTCCCAAAGGCGCGGGATTACAAGCTGAGCCACTAAGCCCGGCAAATAGTTACAATATCAATAGCTAATAGGATAGCAGGTTTTTGTGAAGACACACTAAAAAGAAATAGTGCAAGCCTTGTCTCCTGGTCGGGACAACCTATCCCTTGCCAGACCCTTCCCCTCCCCTCCACTCCCTATCCAATTTTACTTCAACCCATCCCAGGGTAGGGGTGGGTG
>NW_007243368.1:0-1187 GCF_000164805.1 Carlito syrichta
CACTCCACAAGGCATTTGACCCAGGGGATACTGACAAAAGTATCATTGGTGGCACAGAGATCAAGAGTTTTCAATCCAGAATGCTTACCATCAAATCACAGCTCTATGGTTTACTGTGTTAACAATTGAACATGTTTATTAATGTCTCTGTTCTCTCATCTGTTAATAGTTGATGGAAATAACAAATCTTACCTCATAAATTTTATTTTTAATAAGTATTAAATGAGTTAATATTTGTAACTTATCAAATCAAGACTGAGAACAATGCCTGATCCTTGATAAGTGTTGTGTCTTTGTTTTTTTAATAAATTAAGCAAATATTCTAAATATCTATTCTACAAAGGGCATTCTTAGTGTGACTGAAGTAATTACAGTTAATTCTTGCAGTGGCATAAAAGCTTGTCAGTGACCAGCACTGACCAAGGGTGGGTTAGGACCCGCACCGGAGAATCAGGAGACGGCGAGAAGACCACTCGGAGGCAGTTCTTCTGGGAACAGTCTGATCAGGACTGTTTTATTCAATTTTATTCAAACTTTTTCCAACTTATATACCATTTTCTTTTTTTTTTTTTCTTTTTTTGAGTTGGAGTCTCACTCTGTCGCCCAGACTGGAGTGCAGTGGCCACTCCCGGCCATCACAACCTCACCTGCTGGGCTCCAGCGATCCTTCCGCCTCAGCCTTCCAGGTAGCTGGAATTACAGGCATGCGCTACCACGCCGTGCTGATTTTTTGATTTATTGTAGAGATGAGGTCTCGCTGCCCAGGCGGGTCTCGAACCCGCGGGCTCAGGCAATCCACTCACCTCAGCCTCCCAAAGGCACGGGATTACAGGCTGAGCCACCGAGCCCGGCTTATATACCATTTTCTATACCCTCCAGCAGTGTGATAATCACTTGCTAGGGGCGTACAAGTTCCGTGCTTTACAAACCATGCATCACAAGACCATCATGAGACTTGCAAGTTTCGAGCAAACAATTCGAACTCCATGATGCCTGACGTGCTTCACAAAACTTACATCAAGGTCACAGGTGCACAATTTCAATTGTTCCTAAATGTCTTCCATAGTGTTCAATAAATCATTCATATTATACTCTTTGTTCTAAACCCTGATTAATACAAAAAACTTTTCTGAGTTAACCTCTAGGTTTTAAATCCAAAGTTCACTGACTCCAAATATTTTTTAACG
>NW_007243369.1:0-5184 GCF_000164805.1 Carlito syrichta
TTCATAATGTCCAGACAAAACTTACTTATTCCTATAACTATTGCATTATAAATCACTACCAAGTTCTAAGCACTATAATTATCACATAATTAACAAGTCACACCTGTGACCTTTACACAGCAATTTGCAACTAGCTGGAGTAAAGCAATATTTTCAAGGTTTCTTAGCTGCAAGTTGGCCTGACTAGTTTTCCCTAACTTCACACCTGGTGTTTACAATCTGCGTTAATTATTTCCTGCCAGGAAGAATGAGTTTTAATGTTTGTAAAACAAAAGGCCTCTTGGGCTCAAGTCACCAGAATCACAAGCCTCCTTAACAAAGGGAAGTAAAGGCAAGGGGTAGTGGAGGCATGAATGGAATTTTGCTTTCCATCCTCAGACTGTACAGAACTTTTTGGCTGCACCAATAACAAAAGTAGAAGAAGCAAGGGTCTCAGCTGCCCAGGTTCGCTTTGTGACCCGGGGTCTTCAGCCCCCTGGACTTTGTCAGCAGAAAGGCCTCCATGGCTGGTTCCCTACAGGAGGGCCCTTTGCTTTACATAGTTCACTGATCCAAACGCAGATCTCACCTGGAAGCACTCCCAAACACACATGCAGAAACAGTGTTTAACTGAGTGCCCCATGGCCTAGTTAAGTTGCCACATAAAATCAACCATCACACCTGGTAGGAAAGAAAGTATTTACAACCAGGACAGGGCATCCGTGTAGGACACATGGAGAACTAATGTGAAGGAGGAAACCGAGTGCCATTGGACACGAGAGGATGTGCGAGCTTTAAGTAGACCTTTGGATGTCTCCCCTCCAATCCAGCAGAGACTGCGGTCTTTCCAACAAATGGACCTCATAAAGTCACTTCTTGGCTGAAGTCCCTCCTCACCAGGGTCCACCAAAAGCCCACGTGCAGCTCACAGGGCTCTCTGCCAATACCGGCTGCTGGTTCGGACAACCGTCAGCTTCCATCTAGCTTCCTCGGTCTCCTCACCCACGGTCCAGCCACCCCGAGCTTCCCCAGAAGGCAGGGGTCATTCCTGCCTTCGCACAAGCTGTCCCCACTGCCTGATGCCCCTCTCCCTCTCCTTCACGTTCCCCATGTGTGGAAAGCTGAGTCTTAATTCAAGAACCAGGTTAGGTGGGACTTCCTCAGGAACCTTTCCTGGGCCCTTGAGGCAGAACCACCCCTCCTGGTTCTACCCTCCCAGCGCTCAAGGTACTTAGCTTGGTTGTACTCTTATGACTTTGGCTCCCTCTTGAGGACAGCAACAGCATGTTTCTGTTTCTGAACTCCCAGACCCTAACGGGACCCTTTTCTGAAAAGGGCCAGATAGCAAATATTTTAGGCTTTGAGGGTCTCATGGGCTCTGTAGTAACTATGCAACTCTGCCACTGTAGCGTGAAAGCAGTCATATACGGTAGTAAAGGAACAGACGTGGTTGTGTTCCAACACGACTTTATCTAGTTTGCCAACTCCTGGGACTAACAGAATTTGCAGCACACAGTAGATGCAGGTGAGTGCCCAGTGCACAGGACTTCTCTGACCTTCATTTTGAAGGGGAAGGTACAATCCAGCTCTGTTGGTTGATAGAGCATTCATCCATTTCCTGTAATAACTGAAATATACAGCTTGATGTTTGCTAGAAGCACTGCGAATATGCATAAAAGCAGAGAGGTCTTCTGAAAGGTAAAATATCAAGGACTTGACGACTTTTCCCTGAGGTTAAAAGGCACTGAAATATCAAAACATGAGGGGGAAGACCTAGGATGTCTCTGATCAAGGCCAACTGGCAGGAAAAATTTAACACGTTTCTTGAGATAAAAATGACCATCGAGAGCATGGTCGACGTTGCTTCCGAATTTGCCAAATGGCTAACCCCAAACCCTCTCCAAACCATGTTTTCTAGTAACATACGTGTTTATAATCTCAGGTATTGTGCTAAGATAATTTCACAATCTGGCCAGAGAAACTATTCTTCGACCAAGACAGCGTTGGCATGGTGCACCTAAGCATCACTAGAGAGACTTTTCTTCTGTCTCTTTCCCACGAGGTCACACATCAGTCTCCCCTCCATGCATGTGGGCTGGATCTCACAGGAATCAGCCTTTTCAGGAGCACTAGGCATCAGATGCCTGCACGGTGGAGAATAGGCCTTTGGTCAGAAAGACAGAACCTGAACTCGCCATCTGGATTCAGTCAGCATCCCGGAGTTCTTGTACCTATTCTGAGAAGAGCGTCCTCAAAGGATAAGGCTACATTTCCTGCTCCTCTGAGCAGATAGGATACTGAATATTGCACATTGATGAATCCCTGTCAAATGGCATCTATTTGCCGTGACAAACTAATAAAGGTGGGCTCCCTTTCATTACAGATTTATCAGCAATTTTTATATGAACAGATGAACGAATGAATGATTGAATGATGTAACACACGAACGGTACAGGGAACCTAAGTCTGAAACAGAGTCCCAAACCTTTGGCTTTAAATCAAACGTCCCTGAGAGCTTGCGCTGGCCTGACTTCCTGCATATGCCCTGTGTGATTTTATGCACCACGATGTGAGATATACTGCAAGTTGGTTACCTGAGAGTTGACACGACTAACAGCTTTTAAAAATTTACTCTCATCCTTGATGAGCGCAAGTTCACAGTCCACAGGCCCTGCAATCCAAATATCACTGTAGCAATACTCTTGGCATAGCATTCAATATCTTTCTCCAAAACTGTCAAGACTAAAGTGACAGTGTTACATGTCATCACAGTGTGTCTGTCAGGTATAACTCCACTTGCTGGGCTCGGTGGTCACCAAATCTGTCAGCCAGTCTCCACAGACTTCTCTGAGCCATCCCACCCCCCATCACCCTCCCAGCCTCTGCCATGAGGAGAAAGCTTCCCCCAAGCTCTGTCGAAGGGAATCATATAATGTTAGGAAGTCTAAAGGACTGATCAGAATAGATGTTCAATATTATGGGATGTGTAAATCAACTTATGAACGATGTGATACACAGGGTAGGAATCAAGAGGCAATCACCGTTTTATGGGGGAGCTCCATATAGCTGTCAAGTGCTCTACCCCTGTGAACAGAAGAGTCTGTTCTGGTGCCCAAAACTGATGCTGTCACAGACCCCATACGACAAAGCTAATGCATTTCTAGTTTTGCTCTTAGTCCTGTCTTTTTCATAGCCCCCATCCAAAAAAGAACTTCATTTTTCTGACACCGTCAATACAGTGGTTTACGCAGCTGGGTAGAAGAAACTTCCTTTCTGCAGGCCAACCAAGTCTCGAGCCTCAATTTTGACACTAATCTTGCATCCCAGAATTCCTAAAACTGGCATGCCTGGGGGCCTCGGCGTGTGTTTTTAATCACTGGTCTCTGAATTCCCCCAGATGCTTTTTGGCATTTAAACGTGTCTATTTTTCCAGAAAGTCAGACGACATGCCATTCCGGAACACAGCAGTGCAAGAGCTCCTGCGACTCCATTAAACGGGCGGAAGACAGACGGAAAACACATTTTTAACTGTCCAAATAAAGCAAAATAATATGGTTGATAGATAGAATGAGGGCTCTGAGCCAAATAACTGGGGTTAGAACCTTGACTCCCTTTTGTACAAACAGGGACATTTGGTTCCTCTCTCTGAGCCTCCATTTCTTCACGTCTGTAAGAGACCTGAATTTAAATCGCCACATGCTCCTACTGACTCCTGTATTAAACAGCACAGACCTAAGCAAAGATGTGAATTGCTAGGGTACGTCTGTCAGAGGACTGGAGAGGAGGAAGAAGGAAATGGAATCCGTAGAATGCCAGGGACTACATTGCACAGGGGTGCTGACAAGACAAGAGTCTCTGCTGCCTTGGGGATCACGCTGGGTGGACAGAAGGTGTCATCTTTCACAGTGATTTCCGTCTGTTTTGATGCCTTGGCAGTCTTAGTGTCTACCAGGCCAAGTGTATCCACAAGCCTCAGACGTTCACATTTGCTGCTTGACCTTGGGCGAGTTGCTGCTGCGCTTGGTGGCTCCATCCAAGCGAGGCATGCACCTGCTGTTCCACCTAGCAGGGTGGCCGTGGCATCAAATGAGAAAGTAGCTCCACAAGAATGCTTTAACTATGCAAGTAAAACAAAGCAATATGTTAGGTAGAGTGGGGGCTCTAAGCCAAACTACTCGGGTCAGAATCCTTACTCCCTTTTATACATCCAGAGACATCTGCTTCCTCCCACTAAGCCTCCATTTCTTTGCTTCTACAAGAGGACGACAATGACCGCAAAGGGTTCTTATAAGCCAATATACTGCTTGGCGCATAGTAAGTACAGAACAACCGAGTCCATAACCACAACATGCTCGTAATTTTCCCCCTGCCTATAGACATCCGTCCAAGCTGCTCTCACACATTCAACAAAGTGAAAGTCAAGTCCAACCAGTGATCAATCGAGGGTGTTGTGCACCATTTTCATGCACTACACATGTATTTCAAAGTATCTTCCCAGAGCAATGGGAGAACAGAGGGCATGCCCTGAGAAGGAAAGTAGTGTTGAACCAAATGATTCTCCTTCTGAAGAGGGCCAGAGCGCCAGTCATATGGACCAGATGGACAGACGGGTTTACCATTTTCTTTGAAGATGTCAAATAGACCTGAAGTGCTGAAAGCAGCACCGTGCGCAGGCTCTTCAAAGCTTCCCCAGTGCTAGCCATTTCACACCCATTAGAAATGGGAAATCTCTCATTAAGGGAACCTAGTGTCAGCTTAATAGCAAAGTAGAATATACAAGTTGTCTTTGGACCGAATCATGCTGACAGCTGTTTTGATTTAACTTCTTTTTGAATCAGTTTTGCTAATATATTCATAATGAATTCCAGTAAAGAGCCCTTAGCAGCCTGTAGAACCTGTGCACCTTTTAACGACATGAGACAGTGCTGACTCAGCAGCTGCCTTGCATATGCTGAAAGACTGCTTCAGTGTCATTCTGAGGAAAGGCTATGGTAATAATTCCCATTTTGCGGATGGACACTTTGGCAGCAAGCAGTTAATTAGGGTTACTTAACAAATTTGGGGTACTCACACTAGCCAACATTTTCTGGGACCTAGCCAACTGACCTTAGTCACCTAAGTGATATAAACAAATTATTTATCTATCAATTGATTGATTTGTTACAGGAAAAGATGGTATTAGATGATCTCTACAGCAATTTATGA
>NW_007243370.1:0-7189 GCF_000164805.1 Carlito syrichta
GGATGCAGTGGACTACGTCCAGGAGTGGTCCTTTAGCTTAGCCCACCAGACAGAACATGTGAGTCCAGGCCAGGCATTGTGGCTCACAGCCATCAGTTCTGCGTTTTGGGAGGATGAGGTGGGTGGCTGCCTGAGCCCAGGGATCAGAGACCAGCCCGGGTGATGTGGCCAGACCTCGTCTCAGTGAGAGGTCCCAAAAATCGACTCAGGAGTGGTGGCCTTGGAGTCCAGGCTGTTTGGGGCCCGAGGGGGGAGAACCTCCTGAGCCACTCAAGTCAAGCCCCAGGGAGCCATGATCATGCCATCGTGCTTAGCTCGGCCAACAGAGACGCTGGTGACAAAAAAGATGCCTCCTAGTGCATTACAACCTGCGTCCACTGGTATCCAGGGAAAGGTTTGCATGGGCAGGGGAAGATGGAGTGATCAGGAGAGGAAGAGTCCCTCCCCCCGCCTAAAGGTGGCAGACAATGTGCTCGGAACTTGGGCTGGTTACTGAGTTGTTGAACTGCCTTGATAGCTCTGTGACCGATGGTCACCCTAGCTCAGGGCCATCTGTTCCATGAGCTCATACACATATTTGCTGTGGGGCACGAGTGTGGAGGGTGGAGGCAAGATTTCTGGGTTGCCTGGCCGAAGGTGTGGGATGAACATGCCCGGTGGCCACCTTTGAAACCTCCCACAAATGACAGGCTGGAAAGTGCCTTTTATCTCCCATCCCTGAGGGTGACACCTCGCTATGGGAGGCAGGAGTGGTGGTGGTGGTGGTGTTGCTGATTATTATTATTTGGAGTTGGAATCCTGCCCTGTCACACAGGCCAGAGCACAGGGACATGCTCACAGCCACAGAGGACTCCACCTGCTGGGCCCAGGCGATCCTCCTGCCTAGGCCCCCAGAGTGGCTGAAACCACATGCCTGTATCACCTTGCTCGGCTAATAATTTAATTAATTTTTGTTGGCCAAAATGAGGTCTCACCCCATTTCCCAGGCTTGTGTTGAACCCACAGGCCCAGACTGTCCACTTGCTTAGGCCTCTGAAGGGCAGGGATGCCAGCCTGAGACCTTGATCCTGGCATGTGGTAGTGGTGGTTGTGGTTGTGATTATTATGATTTGGAGTCAGAATCATGCTCTGTCACCCAGGCTGGAGCACAGGGGCATGCTCATGGCCACCACGTGATTCACTTGCCAGGCTCAGTTGATCCTCCCTCCTCGGCCCACAAAGTGACTGGAAACACAGGACAGAGACAACACGTTTGGCTCATCTTTGGATTTATATTTGATGGCTGAGATAAGGTCTCGCCCCATGTCCTGGGCTGTTGTCGAACCCACAGGTTAAGGCCATTCACTCGCCTGGGCCTCCGAAGGACTGGAATGGCAGGCTGAGCCCCTGAGCCAGTCCTGGGGTTGTGGTGGTGGTGGTGGTTGGCATTATTATTCTGAGTCACAGTCCTGCTCTGTCACCTAGGCTGGAGTGCAGGGTCCCGATCACAGTCACCAGAGCCTCCACCGGCTGGGATCCAGTGGTCCTCCTGCCACAGCGTCCTGAGTGACCGGAGTGATAGGCATGTGCCACCACACTCAGCTCATTTTTTTTGACTTTTTGTAGAGACAAGGTCTCACCAAGGTGCCTGGGTTGGTCTCAAAGCCAGGGGCTCAGGCCATCCTCTTGCCTCAGCCTCCCAGTTCACCAGGATAACAGGCATGAGCCCACATGCCTGGCCTTCCCACCCCTTTTCATCACCACTGCTGACAGGACTTGCAAGTCCAGACTGGGCACCATGGCTCACGGCCATCAGCCCCGCACCCTGGGAGGCTAAGGTGGGAGGCTGCCTGTGTCCAGGGTTTGGAGACCAGCCAGGGCGACAAGGCAAGACCTCATCTTAGAGAGAGTTCCCCAAAGTCGAGTTCAGACATGGTCCCAGCTGATCAGGAGCCACGGCAGGAGGACTGCCTGACATCTGCAGGTCAATACCCCAGGATCCACAATCGTGCCACCGTGATCCAGCCTGGCCTAAGGACACTCTGGATACAAAAAACACACCACCGATGTGCACACAACAGTTTTCCACAGCTCCCCAGTGAAAGGTTCACGTTGGTGGGGGACGATGGAGTGATCGGGAGAGGAAAGGGCCCTATCTATTTCCCTATGTTGGCAGACAGGGTGACTAGAACCTGGGATGACCACGGCTTTGCAGTACCACCTTGATAGCTCTGTGCCCAATGACAATCCTAGCTTGGGGCCGTCTGTTTCTTGAGCTCACACACGTCTTTACTGTGGGACCCAAATGTG
The DNA here is from genome assembly GCF_000164805.1 of Carlito syrichta. Lineage (NCBI taxonomy): Eukaryota > Metazoa > Chordata > Mammalia > Primates > Tarsiidae > Carlito > Carlito syrichta. Next base: position 2,290 of record NW_007243370.1, read on the forward strand.
GAGGATGGAGGCAGGCCTTCTGGGGGAGTGTGGCTGAATGTGTGGGACAGACATGCCTGGTGGGCACCTTTACAGCCTCCCGCAAATGACAGGCTCGAAAGTGCCTTTTCCTCTCACATTCCTGAGGGTGAGCCCTCACGCTGGTTGGCAGGGGTGGTGGTGGTGGTGGTGGAGAATATTATTATTTGAAGTCGGAATCCCACTCTGTTGCCAGGGGAGAGCACAGGGGCTTGCTCATGGCCACAACAGACTCCACCTGCTGGGCTCAGGGGATCCTTCCTATCAGCATCCCAAGTGACTGAAACCACCACCCTGCGCAACTACACTCAACTAATCTTTGGATTTGTTTTTGATGGCCGACATGAGGTCTTGCACTGTGTCCCTAACAGATGTTGAACAGGCAGGCTCAGGCTGTCCACTTGCCTGAGCCTCCGAAGGCTGGGATGCCAGACTGATCCCCTGACACTCTTCTGTGGTTGTGGTGGTGGTGGTGGTGGTGGTGGTTGGTATTAATACTCTGAGTCGGAGTCCTACTCTATCGCCTAGGACATAGTGCAGGGGCCAACTCTCAACCAACAAGTCCTCCACAGGCTGGCCTCTGGCGATCCTCCTACTGTGGCCTTCTGAGTGGCCAGAACGAAAAGTGTGTGCCACAAAACTTGGCTTATATTTTTTTGGCTTTTTGTAGAGATGAGGTCTCTCCAAGTTGCCCAGACTGGTCTCAAACCCAGGGGCTTAGGCCATCCTCTAGCCTCGGGCTCCCAGAGCACCAAGATGACAGATGTGAGCCCCTGGCCAGCCTCCAAACCCTCTCGGGTCCCCACCACTAAACCCACTACATTTGATGACCCGGGACCCTGGAGAGGGCAGCCAAAGTCACCCCCTGAGCCTTACCTGTAGGGAGATCTGGCTCAGTTGTGTGTCTCTACCGGAGCACCTAACCCTTTGCCCACACCGTCCCCAGCATGGATCTGCTCACTCCTCCCAGGGGCCACCTCTGAGAAAAGGAGGGCATGACTCTCAAACCTTCTGGGAGGTGGGTACCACAGGAAGATTCATGCCTGTCTCCTCAGCAATCGGGGAGGCCGAGATGGAAAGATGGCCAAAGCCTGGGAGATCGAAACTAATCTGGACACCATAGCAAGACCCCACCTCAACCCCAAGCAAAACCCAGAAAACCTTGGGCGAGGGCAGGCCTTGGTGGGAGGATTGCCTCTGGCCCAGAGTTCAAGAAGAGACAGGAAGACCAGGATGTTGACCAAATGGAAAGCCTGTGATTGCAGCAGTTTGGGAGGCCCAGGCCTAGAGGATGGCCAGAGTCGGGCGATTTGAGAGCAGACTGCTCAAACTAGTGAGGAAAGAAATGAAAGAAATAAAGAAACAAAGAAATCCATTCTCCTGCAAATCTTCTACCCTCAGTCCTTCCCCCCAGTCCCCCTACATTTGAGGGTCCCCCAAGCTCAGCACCTTTCAGCCCCAACACCCCCAATGGCTGACCCCGCTTTGGCATGGGAGTTTCCAAGGTTCCCTGTCCCCTGTCCTGGTTCCTGCCAGCACTCCTCTCTGTAGTGAGAAATGTTCCCCAGGCAGGCTGACCCTCCAACTCAGCAACAAGGACCTTCCACCAAGAAAGGCCAAGGACACATTCCTCACCTGGGGACATTTCTTCCCTCCCAATCCCATTTTTCCTGACTCTAATATCAGCCACTCTGTAAACACACCACAAGCTGCTGAGAATCTGTGTGCAATTCTGATATTTTTGGTGACAATGTCTGGCTCTGTGGCCTATGCTGGTACCCGGGGACAAGACCACAGTTCACCGCCAGACTCATAATCATGGGTTCAGCGAACCTACTGCCCCAGCCTCTGGACTGGCCGGGATGACAGACACCTCGACCCCAGACCTCCTGTTTGGATGAGTGCCGAGAAGGGGTCTCCCTACTTGGCCTGGACTGGCCTTGGGCCCCTGGGCTGATGTCGTCCTCCATCCGTGGCATCCCAGAGCACTCCATCCGTGGGATTCCAGGCATTGGCCACTGCACCAGGCTTTGTGTTTTTTTTTTCCGATGAAGGACCAAGGCTGGTATCAGGAACTCAGCCTCCTCATCTTAGCAATTTGGGAGGCCGAGGCCAGAGTTCGGCCTGAGCTCACGGGCACAGACCAGCCCAGGCACCTCGGTGAGACCTCGTCTCTACACTTCATCCCAAATTAGCCATGTGTGGTGGTGCGTGCCTGTCATTCCAGCTCATGGGAAGGCCAGGTAAGGCTTGCCAGAACCCGTCGGGTCAAGGCTGCGGTGGCTAGGAGCGAGCCACTACTTTCCAGCCTGGGCAATGGATTGAGATTCTGAGCCAAAGAAAAAGAAAAAAAGAAAAAAAGAAGAGCATCCATTTGTGTATGAAGTTGGGATCACCGTGAACAGAAAGAAATCATATGGGAATGAGGCCCCAGTCTTGGGCCTAGAGTTCCCGAAAGATGGTGGATTGGCAGACAATTAGGCTGTCGTTTTGGGAGACTGAGGCAGGGGACCAGTGGAGCCCAGAGTTTGAGACCAGCCTGGGTCACATAGCAATACCTCATCGCTCCTCAGAATGCAGACACTGGAGTCATGTGTGGTGTCTCCCAAAGTCCTGGCTACACAGGTTGCGGTGGCCTCCATCTTGGGGCATTTCTTTATGTCGCCCCTGCCAACAGAATGTGCAAGTCCAGGTCGGGTACCGTGGCTCACGGTCATCAACTCCATGACTTTGTGACCAAGGTGGAGTCTGCCTGAGACCAGGAGTCAGAGACCAGCTGGAGCAATGTGGCCAGACCTCATCTTGGCGAGTGGTCCCCAAAATCGAGTCAGGTGTGGTGGCCCATGGAATACCGACTGCTAGGGCCCCGAGGTGGGTGAAGCACCTGAGCCCCACAGGTCAATACCCTGGAAACCATGGTTGCACGGCTATGACCCAGCCCGACAAAAGGAGACTCTGGCAATGTAAAGATGCCTCCCAACTGCATCATGACAGGCATCCATGGCAACCCAGGGAAAGGTCCATGTTGGTGGGGAACAATAGAGCTATCAAGAGAGGAAAGGGCCCTCCCTCGCCCCAAAGGTGGCAGGCAGGAACCTGGGCTGGCTCTGGCCTTGCTGGACCACCTTTATCACTCTGTGGCCCGTGACCACCCTAGCTCAAAACCGTCTCTTCTGTGAGCTAACATACATCTTTACTGTGGGGCATGAGTGTGGAGGGTTGAGGCAGGCATTCTGAGATGCGTGGACAAAGGGAGGGGATGGATGTGCCCGGTGGCCACCTTTGAAACGTCCTGCAAACTACAGGCCAGAAAGTGCCTTTTCCTCTGCCCTCCCTGAGTGTGAATCCTCGTGCTGGGTGGCAGAGATGGTGGTGGTGGTGGTGGTGGTGGTGATTATTTTTATTTAGATTTGGAATCGTGCTCAGTGACCCAGGCAAGGGTGCAGGGGTACGCTAAGGTCACCATGGACTCCACCTGCTGGGCTCAGGTGATCCTCCCTCTTTGGCCCCCTGATTGGCAGGAACCACAGGCCTCCACCACCATGCCCAGCTAATCTTTGGATTTGTTTTCGATGGCCAAGATGTGGTCTCACCCAATGTCCCAGGCTGGTGTCTAACCCACAGGCTCAAGCCATACACTCTTCTGTGCCTCCAAAGAGTTGCATTGCCAGGCTGAGCCCCTGAGCCTTGCCTGTGGTTGTGCTGGTAGTTGTGGTGAGTATTAATATTCTGATTCAGAGTCCCACTCTGTTGTCCAGGCTATAACGCAGGTTCACACTATCAGCCACCATGGGCTCTACCACCTGTGCTCGGGTGATCCTCTTGCCATGGCCTCCTGAGTGTCTGAAACAAGAGGCATGTGCCACCATGCTTGGCTCATATTTTTGGCTTCTTTTAGGGACGAGGTCTCGCCAAAGTGCCCGGGCTGGTCTCGAACCTGGGGGCTCTGGTCATCCCCTTGCCTCAGCCTTCGAGAGTGCTGGGATGACAGGCAAATGCTAATGCCCCCGGCCTCCACACGCCTTTCAGGGCCCCACCGGGAAGCCCACTGCCTACAGACATCGTGGGATGCCAGAGAGGGCAGCCTGAGTTGCCCTCAGAGCCCTCCCCTTGGGGAGCACCTGGCACAGGGGTGTGTCTCTGGTGGGGCACATAACACTCCACCCACCTCGTTCCCCGGGGTGGGCCCACTCGCTCTTCCCTGGGGTCACCTCGGGGAATTGGAGGGTGTGACTCAAACACTCAGGGTGCAGGGATGGCCGGGTGACTCACGTTTGGCTCCTCGGCAATTGGGGAGACCGAGACAGGAAGATGACTGAAGTCCGGGAGCTTGAGACCAGGCTGGACACCATAGAAGGCCCACTCCTCGTCCCCAAGCAAAACCCAGAATACCTTGGGTGAGGGCAGCTGTCCTTGGGAAGATTGCTTCCAACCCAGAGTTCAAGACCAGGCAGGGAGACCAGGAAGTTGTCCAAATGGAAAACGTGTGATAGCAGCAGTTTGGGAGTCCCAGGCCGAAAGCATGCCCAGTAGGACAGTTTGAGAGCAGCCTGGTCAACAGTGAGGAAAGGAAAGAAAAAAGAAAGAAAGAAAGAAAGAAAGAAAGAAAGAAAGAAAGAAAGAAAGAAAGAAAGAAAGAAAGAAAGAAACAAAGAAAGGAAGGAAGGAAGGAAGGAAGGAAGGAAGGAAGGAAGGAAGGAAGGAAGAAAGATGGAAAGATGGAAAGAAAGAAAGATATCCATTCTCCTGCAAACTTTTTGCTCTCATTCCTTCCCTCCCGCACGCCCCCCACATATGAGGGTTCCCCAAGCTCAGCATCTTGCAGCCCCAACCCCCCCCAGTGGCTGTCCCCTCTTTGCTTTGGGAGTTCCTGAGGGTCCCT
>NW_007243371.1:0-679 GCF_000164805.1 Carlito syrichta
CTTGTTCATTTTCGATGAAGGACTTAGGGTTGGTTCAGGAGCTAAGCCTCGTCATCCCAGTGCATTGGAAAGCCAAGGCCAGCAGCCAACTCAAGCCCGCAGGTGGAGTCCCACCCAGGCACCTCAGCGAGACCTCAGCTCAACCCTCCATCCTAAATGAGCTGGGCGTGGTGGCACCCGCCTGTCTTTCTGGTTCATGGGAAGGCCGGGAAAAGGCTTGCCAGAGCCCAGTGGCCAAGGCTGCGGTGGCCGGTAGCAAGCCACCACTATTCAGCCTGGGAGACAGAGTGAGACTCCGACTAATAGAAAAAAAGGAAAAAAGGAAAAAAAGAAGATCATCCATTTGTGTATGGAATTGGTATCACTGTGAACACACAGAGATCATTTGGGAAGGAGTCCCCAGTCTTGGGCCTTGAGTTCCCAAAAGACGGTTGATCAGCAGACAATCAGGCTGTGGCTTTGGGAGGCTGAGGCAGGGAACTGCTGCAGCACGGGAGTTTGGATCAGCCTGGGCCACCTAGAGAGACCTCATCGCTCCCCTAAATGCAAACACTGGATTGCGCATGGTGATGACTGTGGTCCCAGATACACGAGATGCGGTGGCCTCTATCCCAGGGTGTTCCATAGTTTGACCACACCCACAGAATGTGTGAGTCCTGGCTGGGCACTGTGGCTCACG
>NW_007243372.1:0-2836 GCF_000164805.1 Carlito syrichta
CTGGATCTTATCATTGATGATTGTCCCAGTGACTAGTTCTCCTGATGGGTGTCCCAATAAGTAGACGCTGTGATGAATGACTCAGTGATTGCCCTCCTCCATAATGTATTAAAAGAGACTGACACTCCTTTGTGATGAGTGTCCCAGTGACTGGAATTCCTGCATAATGGTTGTCCCAGTGGCTAATTCTTTTCTGTTATGTGGTTCCCACTTATTGAGTCTCTTCCAAAAGGGGTGTACATTGGATGGTCCTCCTTTGTAATTGGTGTCTTTGTGACTGTGCCTTATTCATTATGTGTTTCCTATTGACTGGGCCTCCTGTGATTTGAACCCCCTTGACTGCTCTTTATATATTATGAGTCCCCCAGTGACTAACACTCCTCTGGATGGGTGCCACAGTGACTGGATCTTCTCCATAATTGGTGAACCAGTGATTAGTTCTCCTCTGTGATGGGTGTACCTGTCATCAGGCTTCCTTCATAATTATTGTCTCAGTGACTATTCCTTATCTCTCATGGATGCCCCAGTGACTGCTTTTTCTCTGTAATAGATTCCCAATAACTGGAACTCATCTGTGGTGGGTACCCTAGTGACTGCTCTCCTTGGTGTTGGGTTCAACAGTGGCTAGCCCTGCTTAGTGATTAGTGCCCCACTACCTGGCTAACCTAAGTGAATTTTTCTCAGTGCCTGACTTTTTTCTGTGATGATTGCTCCAGTGACTGGGCATGCAAAACAAATGTTGCCCCAGTGACTGGTTCTTCACTTTCTGGGTGCCCCAGTACCTGGGTCTCCTCTGTAATTGGGACCCCAGTCACTGGTGCTCATCCATAATGGTTGCCCCTCAACTACCCCTCCTCTGTGTTAGATGACCCACTTACAGGACTTCCTCCATAATAGGTAGCACATTGACTGGCTTTCCTTTGTGATTGGTGTCGCTGTGGCTGGGTCTTCTCCATCAGGTGTATCTCAGTGATTGGGGTTTCTACTGTGATCGGTGCCCCAGTGACTGGCCTTCACACATGATGGATGTCTGAGTACCTAGGTCTCCTATTTGATACATGTCACAGTGATTGGGCCTTCTCTACACTGGGTGTCCCAGTGACTGGACCTTTTTATGTTTGGTGACCAAATAACTGTCCATCTTCTTTGATGGTGTCTCAGCGACTAGCCACCTTTTGAGTTGGTTGTCCCAGTTTCTGGGCCTCCTTTAAAATGGGTGCCCCAATGACTGGCCTTCATCTCTGATGTGTGTCTCAGTGTCTAGGTATCCTCCAAATTTGCTGCTCCATTGATGAGACTCCTCTCAGATTGGTACCCCACATACTGGCCCTCCTCCAAATTGGGTACCCCAATGACTACCCCTCTTATTAGATGTGTGCTAACAGTAACTCGAATTCCTCCATAATTGATATCGCAGTGACTAGCCCTACTCTGTGATGGTTACCCAAGTGACTGACCTTCCTCTTTTGAGAGTATTAGTGACCGATTCTATTCTGTGATAAATGCCCCTGTGACTGCCTCATGTATAATGGATTTTCCAGTGACTAGTCCTCCTCTTTGATGGGTACCACACTGAATTTGCCTTCACTGTGATGTTTGTGCCAGTTACTGGCTCTACTCTGGGATTGGAGCCACAGTGAATGAGCCTTTTCTAATAGGTGTCACAGTGAATGACCCTCCACTGTGATGGATGCTTTTGTGACTGTTGCAAATCAGTGACGTGTGCATCAGTGACAAACTGTCCTTTGTGATAGGTGCCCCAATGGCTGTCTTTCTGTGATGCTTGTCCCAGTGATTACATCTCCTTTGAAAAGGTTGCCCAAGTAAGTAGACTTCTATGATGAGTGTCCAAGTGACTGACTTTAACTATAGGTGCCCTTGTGACTGGCATGACTCTGAGAGGTACCACAGTCGCTGGTCCTCCTCTATTATTGGTCCTAGTGACTGGTCCTCATCCATTATGGACACCCTAGTGACTATTCTTGCATTGTGATGAATGCCCCAATATATGACTTTTTCCTGTGATTGGTGTCTTGGTGACTGGCTCTTCTTTGTGACAATTTCCCCCTTTTTAAAAAAAATTTTAATCAATATTTTTTTATTGTGGGGTACAGTTAAGGGTTAGGTATACAAATATGCTTCGTTCATGCACTCTTGTTGATAAGAGGTGTCTCCCCATCCCAAGACAGATATTTACTACCATTAATCCCATCTCCATTCCCCTCCCCCCCATAGTTTCGCACCACTGTCAGTCATTTTCTTTTCTTTTTCTTTTTTTTTAAGTTGGAGTCTCACTCTGTCACCCAGACTGGAGTGAGTCTCACTCTGTCACCCAGACTGGAGTGCAATGGCCGCTCCCGGCCACCGCAGCCTCAACCTGCTGGGCTCTGGCGATCCTTCCTCCTCAGCCTTCCAAGTAGCCGGAATTACAGGCATGCACTACCATGCCCGGCTGATTTTTTGATTTATTGTAGAGATGAGGTCTTGCTGCCCAGGCAGGTCTCGAACCCGCGGGCTCAGGCAATCCACTCACCTCGGTCTCCCAAAGTGCTGAGATTACAGGCTGAGCCACCGAACCCAGCCATTTTCTTATACTATTACGTTGGATGTTCAAGGTCCACTATATGAGTGAGAACATGTGATACTCAGATCTTTGTTTCTGTGAGACATCACTCAGTATTATAGACTCTAGTTCCATCCAGGTTGCTGCGAAATTCATAATTTTGTTCTGTTTTATGGCTGCATACTATTCCATCGTGTATATGTACCACATTTTTAAAAATCAAGTCCTCTTTTGATGGACAGCATGATTGCTTCAAGGTTCTTGCTATTGTGA
>NW_007243372.1:4059-8425 GCF_000164805.1 Carlito syrichta
TGAGATATTTTTCCATTTGTTTGTGTCATCTTTGATTTCTTTGAGCAGTGTTTTGTAGTTTTCATTGTAAAGGTCTTTCACAATACTGATTAGGAAGATGCAATGGTGTTTCATTTTTTTGTGGCTATTGTGAATGGAATTGTGTTTTTGTTTGGATTTTTGCTTGTTTATTATTGGTATAAAGAAATGTGATTGTGTTTTGCACATTTCTTTTATATCCTGAGACTTTCCCAAAGTCCTTTATCAGTGTAAGGAGATTTTTGACAGATTCTCTTGAGTTTTCAAGGTACACGATCATGTCATCTGCAAAGAGAGATAATTTGACTTCCTCTTTTCCTATTTGAATACCCCTTATTGCCTACTCTTCTCTGATTGCTATAGCCAGGGCTTCCAATACTATATTGAACAGGAGGGGTGAGAGTGGACATCCTTGTCTTGTTCCAGTTTTCAGGGGAAGGGGTTCCAGTTTTTGTCCATTTAAGAGTATGCTGACTGTGGGTTTCTCATAGATGGCTTTTGCTATTTTGAGGTATGTTCCCCGTATGCCTAGGTGTTTGAGGGTTTTTATCAAGAAGTGCTGGATTTTATCAAAAGCTTTTTCTGCATCTAATGATATAATCATGTGGTTTTTGTTTTGACATCTGTTGATGTATTTAATTACATTTATGGTTTTACGAATGTTGAACCAGCCTTGCATCCCAGGTATGAAGCCTACTTGATCATGATGGATGATTTTTGAGATGTAGGCTGGGATCTTGTTGAGAATTTTAGCATCTATGTTCATCGAAGAAATTGGTCTTTAGTTCTCTTTCTTTATTGGGTCTTTACCTGGCTTGGGTATCAATGTGATGTTAGCTTCATAAAATGATTTGGGAAGAGTTCCATCTTTCTCAATCACCTGGAATACCTTCAGTAGGATTGGTATAACCTCCTCCTTAAATCTCTTGTAGAATTCTGCTGGAAGCCATCTGGTCCAGGGCTTCTTTTGTAGGTAGCTTTCTTATTGCACAATCAATTTCCTTGATTGTTGTTGGTCTATTTAGGGTCTCAGTTTCTTCTTATTTCAACCTAGGCAGGATATGTGATGACAGAAAGTCCTTCATTCCGAAAGGTTTTCAAGTTTGTTTCTATACAAGTGTATATAGTAGTCTCTAATGTCATTTGTATTTCTTCAGGATCAGATGTGACTTCATCTTTTGTGTTTCTGATTGTTTTTATTTGAGCTTTTTCTCTCTTTTTCTTGGTCAGTCTAGCTGGGGACCATCAATCTTTTTTATCCTTTTGAAGAACCAGCTTTTTGTTTCATTGATTTTTTTGTATGATCTTTTTGTCTTCTATGTCCTGGATTTGGGTTTTTATTTTGGTGATCTGGATTCTTCTGTTGAAATTGGGGTTTTTGTGGTCTTGCTTTTCCAGCTTTTTTAGGTGGTTTCTTAGGCTGTTAATTTGTGAACCTTCCATTTTCTTCATGTGCATTTGTAGGGATATAAATTCCCCTCTTACTACAGCTTTCATGGTGTCCCAGAGATCTTGGTAAGATAATTCTTCATTTTCATTTGTCTCCAGGTATATTTTAATCTCTGTTTTGATTTCATCATTGACCCAGGAGTTGTTTAGCTGTGCCAGTGACTGGTCATCATATATGATGTGTATTTCACTGACTAGCCCTTATCTGTAATGAGTGTCACAATGACTGGGTCCTCATTAATAATGGGTGCTTCACTGACTGGGCAATCTATGTGATTGGTGACCCAGAGACTGTTGCTTCCCCAGTTCAGGTGTCCCACTGACTAGCCTTCCTTTTTCATGAGTATTTCAGTAACTGGGCCTTCTCCATGGTTGGTGTCTCAGTCACAACCATTGGGACAATGGGTGCCTTGACTATCCTCTGTAGTAGGTGCTCTGGTGATTTGGCATTTTCTATAATTTGTTCCCCAGTGATGGGACCTCCTACGGGATGGGGTGGTCCAGTAACTGGCCCTCTTCTATGAAAAATGCCTCAGTGACTGTTCTTCCTCTGTGATGGGTATCAGACTGACTTTGACTTTTTCTCTTCTGAGATGGCTACCAGTTATTGATTCCTTTCTGTTATCAGAGACCCAGTAATTAAGCCCCTCCTAATGGGAATCCCAGGGACAATCCCTTGTCTGTGACGTGTGCCTCAATGGCTGGCTCTTCTATGTGATGGTTATCTCATTGATTGCCTTTTATCTCTTTTCAGTACCCCCATAGGATACATTTATTTTGTGATGGGTACCTCAATTACTGTTCTTCCCTTATAATATATACCCCAGAATTTTGTATTTCTTTGTGATGGGTGCTCCAGTAACAGAGACTCCTCTGGGATTGCTGACCAGTGATGGGTCCTTCTTCAGAATGGTTGTCCTAATCAGTAGTCCTCCTCTGTAATGGGTTATCAACTTACATGGCCTACTTCATAATGTTTGCCCCAGTGACTTGGACTCCCCTGAGATGGGTTCCCCAATGACTAGGTTTTATATATAATGGGTGCTCCAGTGATTAACCTTCCTCTATAATGGGTGTCACAGTGGTAGGACGTCCTCTATTATGAATTCCCCAGCAACTGGACTTCCTCTGTGATTAGTGCTCCAGTTAGTGGCCTTCTTCAAAATAAGCTGCTCCGTTTACTAGCCCTTTCAATTGATGGCTGCTCCAGTAACTGTGCCTCCCCCATAATTGGTATCCTGATGATTAGACCTCCTTTTCTCTGATGTGTGTGCCAATGATGGGCTCTCCTCTGTGATACATGACTTTATGACTTGGCCTACTATATAATGTGTGCCGCAGTGACTGTCCCTTCTCTGTGATGTGTGCCCCAGTGACTGGACCTCCTCTGTGATGGTTGCCCTAGTGCCTGGCCCTCCTCTGTGATGGGTGACCCAGTGAATTACCTTCCTCTGTAATTGGTACCACACTGACTTTGTTTCCTCTGCTGTGTTCCACAATTACATGCCCTTTTCTGTTACTTGAACCTGAGTGACTGATCCCCTCCTATTGGATTCCCAAGTGACAGTGACTGACCCTCATCTATGATGTTTACCTTGGTTAATGGCTTTCCTTTGTAATGGGTGTTCAGGTGATTGGTTCTCCTCTGTGATCATTTCATCCATGACTGCCACTACTCTCTAATGAGTACCCCAGTGAGTAACCTTTTTCTTGATGGGAGACCCAATGCCTGGCCCTTATGTATAATATGTGCCTCAGTGACTGACTGTTCTTTGTGATGGGTGCCCTTGTGACTGGCCCTCCACTGTGACTTGCTCTCCTCAGTGATGGAGGCCCCAGTGACTGGAACTCCTCCATAATGGGTGTCCCAGTGACAAGCCCTAATCTGGTGCCTGCAGTGACTGTGCCTCCCCTATAATGAGTGGCCCAGTCAGTACCCTCCTCTGTGAAAAATGCACCAGAGACAGATCATCTGTGATGGGTGCCACAGTGAATTTGCCCCCTCTGTGATAGCTTCCCCAGTTACTGGTCCTCTGTTATTAGAGTCAGTTACTGAGTTCCTTCTAATGAATGCCCTGGTGACTTGACTTCCTCTATGAGGGGTGTCTCAGTGACTGGACTTGTTATGTAATGTGCACCTTGGTAACTGACTCCTTTTTGATGGGTGTCCCAGTGACTGACTCTCCTCAGTTATGGGTGATCTTGTGACTATTTCTCCTCTTTTTTTTTGTCCCATGGGCCATCTCTCCTATCTGGTTGATGCCACAAGGAGTAGCCTTCTGTGATTGGTGTCCTTGTGTCCAGCCCTCATTTGTAATATGTGCCCCAGTGACTGGCACTCTTCTGTGATGGGTGCCGCCATTACTAGTCCTCCTCTGTGATGGGTACCCTAGTAGCTTGTCTTTCTCTGTAATGGACTTCCCAGTGATTGCACCTTCTCTGAGATTTGTGTCCCAGTGCCTGACCCTCTTCTCTGATAGAAGACAGAGTAACAAGCCTTCCTATGTGAGGAATAAGCCAGTGACAAGCTGTCCTTTGTGTTGCATGCCTTTGTGCCTTCCCCTCCTCTGAAATTTGTGTCACAGTGACTGCTCCTGTTCTGTGATGGGTACCCTAGTGATTGACCCTCCTGTGTGATTGCTGTCCTAATGAATTTCTCTCCTCCATAATTTCTGCCCAATGACAAGCCCACCACAGTGATGGGTGACCAGGGTCTCGTCATCCCTTAAAATTGGTGCCCTGGTGACTCGATCTCCTTTGTGATTTGTGTTCTAGTGACTGGACTTCAAATTTGTTTGGTGCCACGGTTACTGGACCTCTTTTATATTTCTGTGCCAGTGATTATCTCTCCTGTATAATATATGCCATAATTTCTGTTCCTCCTCTGTGTTTGTTGTCC
>NW_007243372.1:8976-9801 GCF_000164805.1 Carlito syrichta
GGGAAGTCTTTGTCACTAGTCATCATTTGTGATGGTTGTCAGAATTACAGAGTCTCTTCTATAATTGATATCTGAGAGACTGGACCTTTTCTATGATTAGTGTCCCAATTACTGATCCTCCTCTCTAATGGGTGCCACAGTTTCTGGGCCTCCTCCATAATGTGTGTCAAGTGACTGACATTTCCATTATTGGTGTCCCAGTGACTAAGTGTCCTCAGTGATTGGTGCCTCAGTGACTGTCCCTCTTGTTTGATGTATGCCCCAGTGACTGTCTCACCTCTGTAAAAAATAACTCCCCAGTGAATAATTCTCCTTGGTAATGGATAACAGATTGATTTTTCTTCTTTTGTGATGACAAGCCCAGTAGCTGGCCATATTTTTTGATCTGAACCCCAGTGACAGAGTTCCTTCTAAAGTGTACTACAGTGACTGGTCATTCTCTATGATGAGTGCCTCAGTGACTGGCCTACATCGGTGATGTGTACCTTAGCGACTGGCTCGCCTTTGTGTTTGTTTCTCCAGTGACTGTCTTTCCTCTGTGATTGGTGTCCCAGCGATGGTTGTTTTCACTGATGATTGCCCTAGTTACTAGCTCTTCTTTATGTTGGAAGCCCCAGTGATTAGCCTGGATGCTGCAATGACTGGCACTGCCATACAATATGTTCCCCACTGACAGGCACTCCCCAGTGGTATATATTTCAGGGACTGCCTTTGCCTTGTTATCAGTGCCCCTGAATCTTGATATACTGTGTGATGGGTGACCCAGAGTCTGGTTATCTTCTGTGATGGGTTACCAAAGGACTGGTTCTCTTTTATATTGATTGT
>NW_007243373.1:0-588 GCF_000164805.1 Carlito syrichta
ACACAGGAGGGTCAATCACTAGGGTACCCATCACAGAACAGGAGCAGTCACTGTGACACAAATTTCAGAGGAGGGGAAGGCACAAAGGCATGCAATACAAAGGACAGCTTGTCACTGGCTTATTCCTCACATAAGAAGGCTTGTTACTGTGTCTCCTATCAGAGAAGAGGGTCAGACACTGGGACACAAATCTCAGAGAAGGTACAATCACTAGGAAGTCCATTACAGAGAAAGACAAGCTACTAGGGTACCCATCAAAGAGGAGGACTAGTAATGGCGGCACCCATCACAGAAGGGTACCAGTCACTGGGGCACATATTACAAATGAGGGTTGGACACAAGGACACCAATCACAAAAAGCTACTCCTTGTGGCATCAACCAGATAGGAGAGATGGCCCATGGGACAAAAAAAAAGAAGAGAAATAGTCACAAGATCACCCATAACTGAGGAGAGTCAGTCACTGGGACACCCATCAAAAAGGAGAGTCAGTTACCAAGGTGCACATTACATAACAAGTCCAGTCACTGAGACACCCCTCCTAGAGGAAGTCAAGTCACCAGGGCATTCATTAGAAGGAACTCAGTAA
>NW_007243374.1:0-1196 GCF_000164805.1 Carlito syrichta
CTTCCTCCTTGCCATCATTCACAAGTGCCTGGCCACAAGCCATGGCAGGTCCCAGTGAGGAAGCGTGGCCACCCCAGGTCCCACAGCCTCATTCACAAGCACCTGGCCATGGGCCACAGTAGGCTCTGGGTGAGGAAGCGTGGCCACACAGGCCCTGGAGTATCATTCACAAGTACCTGGCCACAAGCCATGACAGGTCTTGGGTGGGGAAGTGTGACCACCACAGGTCCTGGAGCCCCATTCACAAGCACCCAGCCACTGGCCATGGCAGGCCCTGGGTGAAGAAGCATGGACACCACAGGCCCCAGAGCCCCATTCACAAACATCTGGCCAGTGGCCACGGCAGGCCCTAGGTGAGGAAGCGTGGCCACCACAGGCCCTGAAGTCCTATTCCCAAGCACCCGACCATGGGCCGCAGCAGACCCTAGGTGAAGAAGTGTGGCCACCACAGGCCCTGGAGCCCCATTCACAAGCGCCCAGCCATGGGCCACGGCAGGCCCCAGGTGAGGAAGCGTGGCCACCACAGGCCCCAGAGTACTGTGAGGAGACAGATTTGGCCACAGCCATGTCTCTCCTCATGGGCTGGAGCTCTGTGGTTTATGTGGGGATCCAAAGTGAGAGAAAAATTACAGGCAGGGGGATAGGTTAGAACATCATCTCAGGATTTGCAGTTTTGCCTTGAACTCTTCAAAGGCAGTTGTAATGCCAGATCCCCAAACTCTCCTGGAGGATGGTCAAACTTCCTGAACTGCCTACAGGAAAGAAGACAGCACGGCACATTCAGGTCATGTTGACATTTCCCTCCAGTGAAAAGGGGCTTCCAGATTCTCAGTAGGGAGCACCCTGAGTAGACTGGCATGGTCTGTCGGGCCCATGACATCGGCATGACATTGGGCCCATGACATTGCCCACTGGCCCTATCTTACAGGGGAGGTGAAGCAGCTGCCAGCTAGTGTGACTGGATCATTAACAAGAAGTAAGCCATTCCATCGCAAGTGGCCTACACAACCCGGCACAGCAACTGTGACACAAACCCTTCTCACTGCTCCCTGGACTCAGCACAAGCCCCATCTTGAGTTTCTCAACAGCAGAACAGCCAGATATGGGATACAGGGTTTTTTTTCTCCAACAAACCAAATATGATGGAGTCACTGGATCACAGGATGTGTTAGAATTCTCATGCAGCTACACTAGAA
>NW_007243375.1:0-793 GCF_000164805.1 Carlito syrichta
CATTAGTTTAATGACTTAATTCTATTCCTACTCTATTGTTCCCTTTTTTCTCTTTTCCTTTTCCTTTTCTTCTCTTTTCTTCTGTCTGTAAACCATGTTTTTGTATAGAGGAACAGCACACTAATAAGGTGGTTGGATAGCTGGTATGTTAGCATCACTATATGTTTTATTTTTGTTTGTATGAGAGTTGGTTCGACTGTAGCTGTGGTCTGTTGTTTTTATCTGTTTCAGTATAGGCCTCTCTCTCTATTTGTTGGCACACTCGTTTGTTTCCCCCCTTACTCCTCTATCTCTCCACTCCCCTCTTCAACCCACTATCTGCTCCATTCTCTCCCCTCTGCTAACCACATTTTATTTCAGGGAGTAAACCTACAGCCCCACTGCATGGACAGATTTCAGGGCAGTGGGAAGTGGGTTCCACATTATCCACACGCCTGTCAGCGAATACCAGGACCTGCAGACAGATTTTGAATCACAGCTCTCCCCTTAAGTACATCTCAAAACTGCAAAAAGGACCACCTCCAACCTACAGTGCAACTTCAGAATTGAACAAAGTAAGAGGACATACATAAAGAATAGGAGATTGAACAAACAGAAGTAAAACCAATCCCTTTACCCCTGAATAACAGAATTAAAGAAGACGGTGACGTGGAGGGAAGGAAAAAGTAGGGAGGGGAAAACCGCACAAATGAAGAAAACCAAAGATGATATAGGTCTTACACAGACCCCTGGGGAGATCAGACATGAGAAAACAGATTCTGGAACACAGACATGAGAGTCCCCAGAATGACTG
>NW_007243376.1:0-3083 GCF_000164805.1 Carlito syrichta
GCGGGCTCAGGCAATCCACTCACCTCAGCCTCCCAAAGGCGTGGGATTACAGGCTGAGGCACCGAGCCCAGCTGGTACTGTTTTTAAAAGCCTTAATGCGGCCGGGCTGAGTGACTCAGCCTGTCTTCCCAGTACTTTGGGAGGCCGAAGCGAATGGATTGTCTAAGCCCATGGGTTCAAGACCAGCCTGGGCAATTTGGCGAGACCTCTTCTCTACAGTAAATCAAAAAATTAGCTGGGCGTGGTAGTGCACGCCTGTATTTCCGATTACTTGGAAGACTGAGGTGGAAGGATCACCAGAGCCCAGAAGGTCGAGGCTGGGGTGGCCGGGAGCATACCACAGCACTCCAGTCTGGGCAACAGAGTGAGACTCCAACCAAAAAAAAAAAAAAACGTTAATGCATTGCTCTCAAGGATCTTTTTGCTAAGGGCATTACTGATTTAAAAAAATTGTTCCTAAGGTCATTTTTTCTAAGCAAGTTGAAGCTACCATGTCCCATCCCTTGAAGTTTCTGGCTCACTGCCTTTTGCCTCCCACAGTCCATAACTCTATGATTTCATTGTAGGTGGCACCTTTTTGCTTCCCCAATATTGGGTCTTATTAAGCAGATGAAGTCAATAGAGCCAAGTGGGCACCTATCTGGGAACAAGAGTGTCCAGCCCAAAGTCCCGGCCCATTACAATCTTCGAATGGTTGACAGGCCTGATAGGGGCCTCAGGTTTAAACTAGAGACCTTTGAAGCCCTGGGGTTTAAAACTGACTGAGATGCAACCTAAATGTTGTACCCTATGAGTTGTTATTCATGAGGATCTTTTTGAACGTTTTTTAACTTCAACTACTTTTTCCTTTTAATGTGTTTCAATTTTCAGCAGAATTTTAGGGAAAAGAAAATAACTCATTTATTATTCCCATCAGATTCTAAACACATCTTTCCAGCCTGTCAATGCACATAACTCAACATCAGATCCATGTTCATGGATGAGAGAATTTCATACATGAACCATCTTACACCTCAATTTTCTCTGTCTTTCCACTTAAAATATTCCCCAGATTAAGAACTTTGACAACCAGATTTTCTTTCTGTTTTTTTAATTTTTAATTTTAAACATGTGGCGTACAATTCATGGTTAGATATACAAATGTTCATTAGGCAGGCGCCCTTGTTGATAAAGTGTCCCTCCCCCTGCTTCCCTGGCAGTTTCCCACTACTGTCAATCTCTCCCCTACCTTTCCTGGCAGTTTCCCACTACTGTCATTCCCCTTTTATAGTATTACAATAGTTGTTCAAGGTCTGCTTATGAGTGCAACATGTGATACTTGGTTCTTTGTTTCTGTGATAGATCACTCAGTGGTATAGCCTCTAAGTTCATCTGAGTTGCTGTGAAGTTCGTAATTTTGTCCTTATTTGTGGCTGTATAATATTCCATTGCATATATGTACCACATTTTTTTTTTAATCCAGTCCTCTTTTGATGGGCAGCATGATTGGTTCAATGTTTTTGCTATTGTGAACAATGTTGCAATAAACATGTGGGTGCAGGTATCTTTTTCATAGAGTGGTTTGATTTCCTCCAGGTATAGTCCCAGTAGGGGAATTCAGATTTTCATATTTATTTGAAAGAAAGAGATACAAGAGAACTCACAAAATATATGAAGAAACAAAAAAAATTAGGAAGATGTGCTTTACTACCAATCAAGAACTAGCAAGCTAGAATCACCAAGATAGTATGGGGTAATTGCAATGAGAGACAAAGCAGCTCACACACACACAAAAGAAACAGAGGCCCCAGAATCACACTCAAACATTCATAGCCACATGCTGTCTTTCAGAGAGATCACACATGTCAGGGGGTGGAGAAGAGATCATTTAATTTAGGATTAGCATACTTGGTAATTACATAGTTGATAAAATCAAGTAACTGTTTAATTTAAATATTAATAACAGGATGTTCAATCTCCAAACATGAAAATTGATTCTATGAATTTAGGAGTAAATCTAACCACAGATAAAAAATATTCATAGCCCCCACTCACTATGGTAAGAAATTTAATCTACCCTGGGGAATGGACAGTATTATTTCATCTTTTTTAAAGGTGAATTTATTCATAAAAGAAAAAACAAATAAATGGAGACTTATACAACAAATACCAATATGAAGAGTCAAAATCATAAAGAATGTCAATTCTACCCAAATTGTCAATGCCATTCCAGCCAAAACTTCAATGGATTTCCTGAGGACCCTCATGAGTTAACATAAAATCAATATGAAAGAACAAGTCTTCCCTCCCCAACACACACACACACACACACACACACACACACACACACACACACATGCACACACACACGAGACACTATTATGCAGTAATACAATGAGGAAACTAATATACTGGATGTTAAAATTTGTTATGAAAACTATGAAACTGTATTATGAAATTAACTGACATAGTTTGTATTGGCACGGTAAAAACAAATAATCCAATGTAGGTGAAGAGAGAAAAATGGAAAAAGGTACCTATGAGAGAGGTAGAATAGCAGAGTGAGTTAGAATGATGAATATTTTTAAAGTAGCTAAACCCATCAGATGTTCATATGGAGGTTCCATGGATATTTACCTGACAATAAATTCACCACAGTGGTACTCAAGACTTAAATATAAAACAGAAATATTTTAATCATTTGACAAACAGTATAAAGCAATTGTCTTATGAATACTGTTTGAAACAAAACTCTAATAGAAAAGGACACTTTAATTCTTTCTCATTGAAAAGAAAACTATCTTCTTTAAAGAAAATCCAGGTAAGTGACCATATTGGAAAGCAATTTTCAATATCTGGACACCACAAAGAATACCCTAAAAATATAAAGAACTTTTAAATATCAGGGCTATAATTTCTTTATTTCCTTGGACCATCAATATGATCAAGAAATATGAACATTATCCTATGTTCATGACACTATAATTCACTGGAAGGTAAATTATGGATGTAATAATACATGATTCACTATTGCAGCATTTTAATTCTCAAACTGATGTATATATTCAGACTATTTCCCCACAAAATTCCCATGAGTTTTCTGA
>NW_007243377.1:0-5423 GCF_000164805.1 Carlito syrichta
TCAACATCAGATCCATGTTCATGGATGAGAGAATTTCATACATGAACCATCTTACACCTCAATTTTCTCTGTCTTTCCACTTAAAATATTCCCCAGATTAAGAACTTTGACAACCAGATTTTCTTTCTGTTTTTTTAATTTTTAATTTTAAACATGTGGCGTACAATTCATGGTTAGATATACAAATGTTCATTAGGCAGGCGCCCTTGTTGATAAAGTGTCCCTCCCCCTGCTTCCCTGGCAGTTTCCCACTACTGTCAATCTCTCCCCTACCTTTCCTGGCAGTTTCCCACTACTGTCATTCCCCTTTTATAGTATTACAATAGTTGTTCAAGGTCTGCTTATGAGTGCAACATGTGATACTTGGTTCTTTGTTTCTGTGATAGATCACTCAGTGGTATAGCCTCTAAGTTCATCTGAGTTGCTGTGAAGTTCGTAATTTTGTCCTTATTTGTGGCTGTATAATATTCCATTGCATATATGTACCACATTTTTTTTTTAATCCAGTCCTCTTTTGATGGGCAGCATGATTGGTTCAATGTTTTTGCTATTGTGAACAATGTTGCAATAAACATGTGGGTGCAGGTATCTTTTTCATAGAGTGGTTTGATTTCCTCCAGGTATAGTCCCAGTAGGGGAATTCAGATTTTCATATTTATTTGAAAGAAAGAGATACAAGAGAACTCACAAAATATATGAAGAAACAAAAAAAATTAGGAAGATGTGCTTTACTACCAATCAAGAACTAGCAAGCTAGAATCACCAAGATAGTATGGGGTAATTGCAATGAGAGACAAAGCAGCTCACACACACACAAAAGAAACAGAGGCCCCAGAATCACACTCAAACATTCATAGCCACATGCTGTCTTTCAGAGAGATCACACATGTCAGGGGGTGGAGAAGAGATCATTTAATTTAGGATTAGCATACTTGGTAATTACATAGTTGATAAAATCAAGTAACTGTTTAATTTAAATATTAATAACAGGATGTTCAATCTCCAAACATGAAAATTGATTCTATGAATTTAGGAGTAAATCTAACCACAGATAAAAAATATTCATAGCCCCCACTCACTATGGTAAGAAATTTAATCTACCCTGGGGAATGGACAGTATTATTTCATCTTTTTTAAAGGTGAATTTATTCATAAAAGAAAAAACAAATAAATGGAGACTTATACAACAAATACCAATATGAAGAGTCAAAATCATAAAGAATGTCAATTCTACCCAAATTGTCAATGCCATTCCAGCCAAAACTTCAATGGATTTCCTGAGGACCCTCATGAGTTAACATAAAATCAATATGAAAGAACAAGTCTTCCCTCCCCAACACACACACACACACACACACACACACACACACACACACACACATGCACACACACACGAGACACTATTATGCAGTAATACAATGAGGAAACTAATATACTGGATGTTAAAATTTGTTATGAAAACTATGAAACTGTATTATGAAATTAACTGACATAGTTTGTATTGGCACGGTAAAAACAAATAATCCAATGTAGGTGAAGAGAGAAAAATGGAAAAAGGTACCTATGAGAGAGGTAGAATAGCAGAGTGAGTTAGAATGATGAATATTTTTAAAGTAGCTAAACCCATCAGATGTTCATATGGAGGTTCCATGGATATTTACCTGACAATAAATTCACCACAGTGGTACTCAAGACTTAAATATAAAACAGAAATATTTTAATCATTTGACAAACAGTATAAAGCAATTGTCTTATGAATACTGTTTGAAACAAAACTCTAATAGAAAAGGACACTTTAATTCTTTCTCATTGAAAAGAAAACTATCTTCTTTAAAGAAAATCCAGGTAAGTGACCATATTGGAAAGCAATTTTCAATATCTGGACACCACAAAGAATACCCTAAAAATATAAAGAACTTTTAAATATCAGGGCTATAATTTCTTTATTTCCTTGGACCATCAATATGATCAAGAAATATGAACATTATCCTATGTTCATGAACACTATAATTCACTGGAAGGTAAATTATGGATGTAATAATACATGATTCACTATTGCAAGCATTTTAATTCTCAAACTGATGTATATATTCAGACTATTTCCCCACAAAATTCCCATGAGTTTTCTGAGTATGAAAACAACTGAATGTCACCTTTATACAAGAGTCAAAAGTCCAAGAATAGGCAAGGCAGGTTCTTTCAGAGGTGGACAAGTTCCAGTTTTAAACCAGGCCCCAGGAAATGAGGATAAGTTTCTGCTGGGTTCTTGTAGCTCAGGGGTCCCCAACCCCCAAGCCATGGACTGGTACTGGTCCATTGCCTGCTAGGAACTGGGTCACACTGCAGGAGGTGAGCGGTGAGCAAGCAGAGCTCCATCTTCTGTCAGATCAGTTGTGGCATTAGATTCTCAAAGGAGTGCGAACCCTATTGTAAACCGCACATGTGAAGGATCTAGACTGCTTGATCCTTATGAGTTTGACTGCATTCCCCCACCAACCCCTTCCATCACCCCCAGCTGTGGAAAAGTTGTATTCCATAAAATGGACCCCAGATGCCAAAAAGGTTGGGGATTGATATCACAACTGATGCATGTGCAGATCACCCTCTGTGTAGAGATTTTGCTGGCACCTGGTATTTGTGGCACTCCTGTTGTGTGAAAGTTGGAAAAAAGAGATTCTCAAAAAATCTGAGAGACCTAAGTCTAAATATGACTCCTAAACCCATCAGAAGCAGCTTCCTTGTGAATGCAAACAACCCTTAGAAAAATATGGTGTGAATAGAAAAATAACTCCAAAGCGTTGTGTAATAAAACCACCATCTTGTGCATCAGTGTGTTCTGAGTTAGACACAGACATGTGAGGTAAATACTGCAGAAAGAGGAAACTAAATATTGGAGAGTTAGCTCAATTCTTCAAAGTTTAGTAAGGTTTGAGTCATCATTTTTACTTTAGGCCTTAAAATAAGGAGATTTCTGAGGAGTTTTTCCATGAGCCTGTTAGTTACCCACATAAATGTATAGCTTAAGATGAAGGGGAAAAGTGGCTCTTAAATCTAAACTCTCTTTAGACTAGGAGCATGAAAGAAGCCTAGTCCTAGAGGAAACATTCGCCAGCTATAGATAAACAAATAATTCAATAGCTGTCTATGAGACTGCTTGTGCATTTTAGAGAACCCTTCAGTATTTCAGAGACAATCTCACTTACTCCTCAGTCCCTTAACAGTTTTAAGAGGGATCCCCAATTTCCCCATGCCTTCCATGACTCCTCGTGGTAGCACAGCTATAAAACCTGGGGGTATTAGTACTACGATTTGCTCAGACATCAAGTGATACTGTCCTGCTGTTCCAATCAAGGTTACTGTTTAGGGTCTGCCTGTAGGATCATTTCTGAGATCAAAAGGCAAGAAGGAAGGGAAGGGCAATGAAATTGCTGTTTACACAAGAATTTAAAAAGAAATTGTTCTCATGCAAATGATTTTTTAAAAATTTCTTCACTTCCACTAAGTTCAAACAGATCTTTTAGGCCAGTTTAGGTATCACAGTTGTGATTGCCCTATCACCCCGTCTCTGTCTGAAGCACTGGAAAAGAAAGTAGTGCAGAGTGAGATTAATGTGTTCATCAGTCTCTCATTCCTAAGAGAAGTGGCATATAATTAATGTACAACACACTGTGCCATCTTAATGTAGAGTATAAACACATGAAACTATCACTGGAAATCAATATCTAAAATATGTATTACTACAAAATATTTCTGATGCTCCTTGGCAATCCTTCTCTCCCCCTCCTTCCTATCTAACCAAGCAGTCACTGATATGCTTTCTGTCACTATAGATTAATTTGCATTTTCTGGCATGCTAACATAAATGGAATCATCAGTGAGTGTTCTTCGTGTCTGGTTTCTTTCATTCACTATAATTATTTAGAGTTTCATCTTACTGTAATCTATATCATTTGCTCATTCATATTTATTGGTGATTAGTATTGCATATTATGGGTATACCACAATTATACGTTCAGCAGTTGATAGACATTTGCATTGGTTCCAGTTCTTTACTGTTACAAATAGAATGGTTATAAACATTCATGAACAAGTCTTTGTAAACATAAACTATCTTTTCTCTTGGGTAAATGCATAGAAGCATAATGTTTAGAACAAATGGTGGGCATATGTTTGTCTTTTTTAAAAAATGTCAAAATATTTTTCAAAGTGCAAAGAATTTTCTTCTACTGGCCAAGATGAAGCTCTGATAAAATATTTTCTCCTAACAAGTATTTATTTATTTGGAGAAGTCTCTAGGTGTATTTTATAATGATTCCCCTTCTCTTCCTCAACTAAAGTCATAAAATATCTTTTTTACCCAATTTAACTCCATATGTATGAGAATGGACCAAAGAGGAAGTCCTGGTATGTCTCATCTTGCTTCTATCACTGTGGCTGAATGATACTAAATTACTTCAGAGGGACAGGTTTGTTTAAAAGTTGATGGGAATAACATGGATTTTTGCTGAGTAGAGAGAACCAATAACTGAATGTTACAAAAGGGAAAAGTTAAAGATAATTTTGGTGTCTTATGAGAGATCTACAACATGTAATTACTATGCTCTCTTAGCTTTGATTCAGATGTCCCCTGGAGCAAAAGATTGCCAACACATCCTCCACTTTAAAAAAAAAATGACCAACCTAATAAATACACTTACACTATTGATCTATGTCCTTCTAATCAATGAACAGATGAGAGCTCAAACAATGACCATGCAGAAAAAAATACTAATGTGGCTGACTCATATGGTTCTCATTGCCTCTGTCAGGTAGAATTTGCTTAAAGAATATTTAGACTTAAATGACATAACTAGAATTCTTAATTATATAAATCTCAATAAATTGATACTATTAGAAGTATAAATCTCAATAGATGCATCTCATACAGGATAGAAAGCTTTAGATCAAGGAGGAAAAAGCAAAGCATAAAAATATGTGACAGTTTGTGTTGAGTTTATAAGATGGTTTACATTTACAACTCCTAAGTAGTTATTACAACTCTTTAAAAACTGTATGTGCCTTTTGAATGTCTATTGATTATATGCTGTTAAAAGCCACAAGATTCTGTCAAACTAAGAGTGATGGTTTTGGGAGGAGGGATCCAAGATGGCCACCATGGAGCAGCAGAAAGGAGCATCTCTTGTTCAGTGAGGCAGAGAGTAGGGACCCAGTCACTGACAGACAGAGATACCTTGAGCAGCTTTGGATGAGTGAAGCACCCGACACCCAGCAAATGTGTCTTTGAACACACAGAGAACAGAAAGCAAGACAGACACTGAAGTCCAGGCATTGAATCCCCCACTATGTACCAGGCTCACACAAGAACTGCAGCCCTTCTCTGTGAACGAAAGGGGAAGAATGATCCAAACATGTTTTGGGTTAGT
>NW_007243378.1:0-652 GCF_000164805.1 Carlito syrichta
GCATGCTCTACCACACCCAGCTGATTTTTTGATTTATTGTATAGATGAGGTCTCGCTGCCCGGGCGGGTCTCGAACCCGTGGGCTCAGGCAATCCACTCACCTCAGCCTCCCAAAGGCGCGGGATTACAGGCTGAGCCACCGAGCCCGGCTTCGCTTTTCTTAATTGTCTTTGAGCTGGCACATTGGTCTTCTACTGCTTTCAGACTGAAACTTATACCAGGCCTTCAAACTCAGATCCTAGCTGTTCCATCATCTCTCACAGGTCTCCAGAATGACAACTTAAGATCTTGGACTTCTCAGTCTCCATAATCACATGAGCTAATTCCTTATGGTTTTATATATACACACATATATATAATTTATATATATAAAATTCCTTATGGTTTTATATATATGTATTATATATGTAATAATACTGGAGAACCCAGTTTAATACAGTATATATCCAAAAGAACAAAACACAGGTTCTCGAGGAAATTTTTACACACACACTTATGTTCACAACAGTACTAGTCTCAGTAGCTAAGAGGTGGAAACGACCCAAATTTCTATCACCAGAAGAATGAATAAACAAAATATAGTATATACTCACATTGGAATGTTATTCAGCCATTTAAAGGAAAGAAGTACTGATACATGCCATAACATAAA
>NW_007243379.1:0-731 GCF_000164805.1 Carlito syrichta
TCCCAAAAGATTTGAAACTCCCTACTCGAATATATGTATTTATTTTGTCTTCTCTTGCCAGAAAAATGTTTAAACTAACTCTCCTTGTCAGCCAGAACCCTACTTTACTAATGATTTGGTAAAGCAATATACTCCCTTCATTTAAAGTTGTAGAGTGATATACTTCCTTCTGTCAGTGAAATATCCACATAGAAAGTGCAACAAATTAAAAAATCGATGTGGCAGTTTTGTTAGAATTTAACTTTATCAAAGGATCATTTAGAAATATTATTTATTGCAAACAGAAAAGAGGTAGAATTTGAGTAAAGAAGACTCACTTACTCTTTCTCCTTATATTTCTCCAGCATTCAAATCTTGATATACTTGGTCATGTTTTCTCAAAACAGTGACCATGGTTTAAATTGGTAGAGCCAGAAAAAATAACCCGTGTCCACATAAAAGAGTTAACTCTGAGCATTTTATAAAAGACTTTTAATAATTATAATATTTATTTCTTACTTTGATAAATACAACTAACTGTTGGTAAACAATCTATCACCATAGATTAAAATTAGATTACAAAATGCCAGAAAAATGCTTACACTGGAAAAATTCACCCTGAAGCATTTATTTGCAACATGTGATCTTTGCCATATAACTCATCACTATTATCATATGCAGTATCTCAAATAGAATGTTATAAATTCACTTATTTGACTAGTAAATATAAACTTATTAAAACACATATAATA
>NW_007243380.1:0-1284 GCF_000164805.1 Carlito syrichta
CCAGAAAGCAAGCATATCACCCTATTTTGATGACAGCCCCATCATTTCTGCGATGCTATGAATTCTTCAAACTCTGATTTGAGTCATACGTGGTTGCTGGCATTGGGTAGCTTGGCTGCCCCTGGTTACAGGGTCAGTTAACTCCCTGATCACTTCCTCTGCCATTGTATCCAGATTCTCAACTACCTTCTATGTTGACTTGCAAAGCATGTGGAAAATGCTGTGTCAGAGAAGAAAACAGGATGCTGGATGGTCTCACACTAGTAATTAAATGCTCCTCTTCCACTCACAAGTCGCTGGATATAATTAGTCATATAGTTCCACCCAATCCCAAGTGTTACAGGAATTAAAATCATACTATGCACCTGAAATTGGAAAGAACCGGAAACATTTGGTGAACAGCACTAATGGGTACCACAGGCACCCTTCTGCAAGGCAATCTCCATCCAGAAACTCAAATTGCATTCAAATCAAAGTCATCTCTTTTTGGTTTGTCCCTCAGTGTAGCTAACATTCCTTGACTTTTGGGACTTTAGCTTTGATAGAAGAGTTTAGATACATGCCTCATCACTTGTCCTTTCTACTTGCATCCCCCTTCCTTTCTCATAATCTACCATGACGAAAAAGAGAAATTTCCTCTTCCAGTCTGATTGGAACTACCAAGCCTTTTGTTTCTTCTTTTTGGAACGGGCATTAGTGCTGCCCCACTTCTTTGAGTCAATAAGGTAAAATGATTGCCAGGGAATATAATGTACTAAGGAGAGAAATATAAAACTTTATTATTTTCAAAATATTATCCTGTCACATCTGAGTTCATAATTCATACAATATTTTGCATGTAATATTTGCTAAAATTTAGTAACAAGCCTCATTAACTTAATAATGTACTTTTGTGAAATTTTTTAGCTTATTATTTGCTAAAGATGTGTTTCTCACTCCTATGGGAAGATCTTCCATTTCATATTATGAAAGGAGTTACATATTATTTCTATCTTTGAGTCTTTCTAAATTGTATGGATACCTTACCTTACAAGGCAATCCAAGTTCCAAACACTCATATATTAAAGTCTATTGTTTCTTTTAAAAATGTTTTTATTTCATAGATTAAAGATACACACATTTATAAAGTTACTAATTCAATGGCACATAATGAACTTTTAGGACATACCACATGACATGTTTGTTCGACTATTTAAAATTATTTCTTAATATTACAGATTATCCTTGTTGAAGCCTATGGGCCCTAAATCGTGTTGCTGCGTCTGGTCTTCAAGTCATTGCTAA
>NW_007243380.1:1864-4395 GCF_000164805.1 Carlito syrichta
AAGGAACCCTAGAGAGCTCTCATATTATATTTCTGCTATGAGAATACAGCAAGAAGTTCACCATCTGTACCCATAAATGGGCCTTCACCAGAACCCAACCATATGGGCACTCTTATCTTAGACTTCCAGCCTCGAGAACTGTGAGAAATAAATTGTTGTGGTTTATAAGCTACCCAGTCTACAGTACCTTGTCATAGACGTGTGTTCTCACCTGGCTATCTTAGAGATGATCTTGTATTGCTTTTGCCTATGTTTTTCACCATCAATTGATGATAATGCTCTTCTCACTGTTTCAGAGAAAGTTATTTTATTATATTTTGTGAAATGAATAGTGTGGCATATTTATCTCTGAGACTGTGAGACACACAGTGATGCCCACATTAACCTGGACAAGACCAGAGAGCTGAAAGTCCTCATTCCTCATGCCATGGATAAATCAACATAGTCATACATCTTATTCTGTTTCTTACTTTTCTTTGCTTGATTGAAGGAGATATTTACTTCATGTCCAGATTACACACAGGTCTACAGGATAATCCATGTTTTACTTCTAATGTGAGAGTTAGTATGCTCTTGTTAGAGTTTTGTCAAGGTAGGACTCCATAAATTATATATCTAATTTGCAAAATTGGAATTAAAAATAGATGAGCAATGCAGATCTTATTAGTATATGTCATTCCTTCCTATTACATGTATTTTTTAAATTTTTGATCAGGAATATACATGGGGAAAAAGGAGTTATATATATATCAGATTCTTCTATTCTATAAAGAAAATAAAATGCTCTTTCAACGGGGAAAATGCTAAGTTGTCATGTGGTATTAAGTGGTGTCCCTGGGAACTTAAAATACAGAGTTTAAGTGGGAGGGCAGATATAATTTGGCAAAATGCTCTTTTCTTATCCTCAGTATTGTTGCAATTTAATGTCAACTCAAAATTACTGGTATAAATGCACTACTCACTTATTTTCAATTTTGCCATTACCAAAGCATTGGAGAATAGGTTTATTTTTAATTGAATACATTTTATAAATTAGTAATATGTACAATGGCAATGTGTGTGCTAAGTAATAAGAAACATGACTGAAGCACTGCCAGGTTCAGAGGTATTCTTTTTATAAATCTAGTACCTTACACACACACACGCGCACGCGCATGCGCGCATGTGCTTTGGAACTTTTTTTTCCTAAGCACTCACTAAAACAAATATGTACTTATCTCCAGCAAAGGAGTTTAATATTTTCTTACCAGAACTAATTTTACTACTAGAGAAGTAAGTCTCACTAGTTGATAATTACTAGCATTACACTCACTTGATTTTGTTAAGGTATTCTTTATGTCAACTGCTCAACATCGATCACCATCACACAATTCTGTGGTCACCGCTAACAAGTTAATTATTTTATCAGTGCTTCAGGTCTCATCTTGAGTCTTCGTTTTTAGATAAGAAGAGATATGGTAAATGTGAGTTAATTAAAATATTATTTTCATTATGTAAAAAGTCTTTTTTATTATAAAAATGTGGGGTACAATTCAGGGTTATGTATACAAACATTGATTATGCAGGTCCCCTTGTTGATGAGGTGTGCCACTCCTTCCCCTAATAGTTTCCCTTAATTGCCAATCCCCTGGCAGTTTCCCACTACTGCCGATTGCTTTCTTATAGTATTATGATAATTATTCAAGGTCTGCTTATGAGTGAGAACATATGGTACTGTTCTTTGTTTCTGTGATAGATCACTGAATATGATCGACTCTAAATCCATCCAAGTTGCTGCAAAGTCTGTATGTTTGTCCTTCTTTGTGGCTGCATAATATTCCATTGTGTATATGTACCACATTGTTTAATTCCAGTCCAGCTTGATGGCAACATTTTTGGTTCCATGTTTTTGCTGTTGTGAATAGAGCTGCAACAAATATATGTGTGCAGGTCTCTTTTTTATAGAATGATTTGAGTTCCTCCGGGTATATTCCCAATAGGGGAATTGCTCGGTCATATGGAAGGTCAATTGCTAGTTCTTTCAGAAATCACCACACTGTCTTCCAGAGAGGTTGCACTAGTTTGCATTCCCACCAGCAGTGTAGAAGCGATCCTTTTTCTCTGCATCCTCTCCAGCATCTGTTGTTTGTTTTATTAATGATGGCCATTCTTACAGTGATTAGGTGGTATCTCAATGTGGTTTTGATTTGCATTTCTCTGATGATGAGTGAGGCTGAGCACTTTTTCATGTGTCTTTTGGCTGTCCATACATCATCTTTTGAGAAGTGTCAATTCATGTCTTTTGCCCTCTTTTTAATGGGGCTGTTTGTGTTTTTCCTTTTGGTGGATTTTAGTTCTTTGCAGATCCCAGATGTTAGGCCTATGTAAAAAGTCTTGGTTAGTAAACATATATGCTTTTTCATAAACTTTGTGATCCTGATTTTTATTATTATCTCTGGGGTTTTTTGCACTGTCTTACTTCTTATCATACAGACATTTCTAACTGACTCTAAGACTGTTTATAGTCTTGGGGAGCCAAGGGCTTGGCATTT
>NW_007243381.1:0-993 GCF_000164805.1 Carlito syrichta
CTCCATCCTCCACACATACCTGACAGCAAAGACGTGTGTGAGCTCAGGGAACAGACGTACCTGAGTTAGGGCAGCCATCGTGCGCAGAGTGATCAAGGAGGTCCAGCATCGCTGTGGTCAGCCCAGGTTCCAGTCGACCTGTCTGCCATCTTCGGGCAGGGATAGAGCCCCTTCCACTCCCGATCACTCCATCGTCCCCCCCATGCAAACCTTTCCCATGGGAACAGTGGACGTCTGCCTTAGCACACTTGGGAGGCATCTTTTTTGTCACAGGAATCTCTGTCGGCCTGGCTGGACGTGGTGACATGATTGTGGCTCCAGTGGCTCCAGGGTCCACCACGACTGACTTGATTTTGGGGAACTCTTGCTGAGATGACATCTGGCCATGTTGCCCAAAATTGTCTCTGATCCCGGGGCTCAGGTAGCCTCCCACCTTGGCCTCACAGGGCATGGGGCTGACAGCTGTGAGCTATGGTGCCTGGCCTAGACCTGTACATTCTTTTGGCAGGGTGATGCAAAAGAACACCCTGGGACTGAGGCCACCACATCCAGTGTACCCGGGATGCGGGCACCACCCCATGTGACTTCAGTGCTTGTGTTCTGGGGAGTGACGAGGTCTCGCTATGTGGCCCTGGCTGGTCTGGAACTCCCGGGCTCCAGCAGTCCCCTGCCTCAGCCTCCCAAAGCCACAGACCAATTGTCTGCTGATCCACCGTCTTTCTGCGGTGGCTGTGAGCCTGCTCATGTGTTCTGGCCTGGGCGAGAGAGCAGGATATCGAGTCTAAATATAATAATAATCACCACCACCACCACCACTGCCACTCAGTGCGAGAAGTCACCTCATGGATGGGAGACGAAAAGGCACTTTCCGGTCTGTCATTTGCCAAAGAATTCAAGGGTGGCCACCGGACACGTACATCCCGTGCCTTTGGGCCACTTTCCCCAGAAGGCCTGCCTCCACCCTCCACACTCATACCCCACAGCAAAGACGTG
>NW_007243382.1:0-903 GCF_000164805.1 Carlito syrichta
GGTCCCTCAACTCAGTCTCTTAAAGCCACAGCCCAAATGTCTGCCCAATTCACTGTCTTTCAGGAAACTATGCCCAAGACTGGGGCCTCCTTCACAAATGATCTCTGTTCACGATGATTCTGGCTCCATACACAAATGGATGCTCTTCTTTTTTTTCCTTTTTTTCTTTGAGTCGGAATCTCACTCCCAGACTGGAGGGCAATGACTCACTCCCGATCACTGCAGCCTCAGCCTGCCGGACTCCAGTGAGCCTTTCCTTGGCCGTCTGAGAAGGTGGAAAGACAGGCTCGTGCTGCCACACCCAGCACATTTGGGATAGAGGTTAGAGATGTGGTCTCACCAAGGTTCCCATGTGGGTCTCTACCCGCAGGCTCAGGTTTGCTGCTGGTCTCAGCCACCCAAAGCACTGGGATGACGAGGCTGAGTCCCCAAGCCCAGCCTCGAACCTTCATCGAAAATGAACCAGAAGGCCTGGTGTGGCAGCCCATTCCTGGAATTTCAGTGCTCTGTGAGGCCAAGGCAGGATGACTGGAGCCCAGGATCCCAAGGCCAGCCCGGGCCATGCTGGGAGACCCTGTCTCTGCACTCATCCAAACAGGGTGTCTGGGGTGGAGGTGCCCATCTTTCCCACCACTCCAGAGGTTGAGGCAGGAGGATCGCTGGAGCCTGCGATTTTCAAGTTAGTGGTGAGCAACGTTCAGGTGCCTGGGCTCCAGTCTGGGCCACAGAGCCAGAACCTGTCTCCCAAAACATCAGAATCATACACAGATTCTCAACTGCACATAGCGTGTTCACACGTTGACTGACTTTAGAGCCAGGAAAAATAGGATTGGTGGGGAAGAGAAATGTCCCTGGGTAAGGGATGTGTCCCTAGCCTTTCTTGGGGAAGGGCTTCATTGCCTG
>NW_007243383.1:0-1140 GCF_000164805.1 Carlito syrichta
GATGGCCAGGAGTGGACCTCTGTGCTCCAGCATGGATGCAGAGTGGGACTCTGACTCAGAATAATAATACCAACCAACACCACCACCACTACCACAGGCCAGGCTCAGGGTTTCACTCTGGCATCCTGGCCCTCAGAGGCTCAGACGAGTGGATGGCCTGAGCCTGTGGCTTTGACACCAGTGCAGGACATGGGGAGAGACTTCATCTCAGGCATCAAAAACAAATCCAAAGACTAGCCGGGTGTAGTAGTGGAGGCCTGTGGTTACAGCCACTAGAGGGGTTTAAGCAAGAGGGTTGCCTGAGCTGGGCAGATGGAGTCCACAGTGGTCTTAAGTGTGCCCCTGCACTCTGGTCTGGGAGACAGCATGGGATTTACACTCCAAATAATAATCACCATCACCACCCCTGCCACTCAGCGTGAGGAGTCACCTTCAGGGAAGGGAGGTGAAAAGGCACTTTCCAGCCTGTTGTTCACGGGAGATTTCAACGGAGCCACTGGGCACGTCCATCCCAGCCTTTGGCTACGTGCCCCAGAAGGCACGCCTCCACCATCCACACTCATACCTCACAGCAAAGACGTGTGTGAGCTCACAGAACAGACAGCCCCAAGCTAGGGTGGCCATTGGGTGACAGAGCAATCAATGCAGTCCTGCATTGCCTCCACCAACCCAGGTTGCAGTCACCCTGTCTGCCATATCTGCATGGAGGGAGGGCCCCTTCCTCTCATGATTTCTCCAATGCACTCCACTGACGTGGACCTTTCCCTGGGTGCCATGGATGCCCTTCATGATGCACATAGAGGGGTCTTTTTGTCACCAGAATCTCTGTCACGAGGCTGGGGTGTGGTGGCATGATCGTGGCTCCTTGGACCTCAACATGCGTGACTCAGGCAGTCCTCCTGCCACGGCTCCAAAGCAATCGGGACTCTGGGAGCCACCACACCTGACTCGATTTTGGGGACCTCTCACCTAGATGAGGTCTGGCCATGTCACCTGGGCTGGATTCAATCCCTGGTCTCAGGAAGCCTCCCTCCTCAGCCTCCAAGGACGTGGGGCTGAAGACTGTGAGCCATGGTGCATGACCGGGACTCACAAGTTCTGTCGGGGAGGCTACACAACAGAATGCCCTGGGATGGAGTC
>NW_007243384.1:0-832 GCF_000164805.1 Carlito syrichta
GTGCCTGGATGAGTACTGGCCTGCGGGTTCAGTCTGGCCACTGGTCTTGGCCTCAAAAAGCACTGGGATGATGAGGCTGAGACCCTGAGCATAGCCTCGATCCTTTGTTGAAAACGAAACAGAAGGCCTGGGGTGGCAGCTCACGCCTGGAATCCCAGCTCTCTGGGAGCCCGAGGCTGGAGGATGGTTGGAGCCCAGGAACCCAAGGCCCTCCTTGACCATGCAGGGAGACCCCGTCTCCACACCCATCCCAAAAGAGGGTCTGGGAATGAGGTGCACATCGTCCCAGCCACTCCGGAGCCTGAGGCAGCAGGATCACCAGAGCGTGCAATTTGAGGCTGACAGTGAACGTGGTCATGTCCCCGGGCCACAGCCTGGGCCATAGAGCCAGACCTTGTCTCCAAAAACATCAGTGGTACAGAGATTCTAAACTTCGCATGGTGTGCTCACAGAGCGACTGGATTTAGAGCAAGGAAAAATGGAAGTGGTGAGGAAGAAATGTCACCAGGTGAGGGAAGTGTCCCTGGCCTATCTTGGGGAAGGTCCTCATTGTCGAGTGGGAGGGTTGGCCTGCCTGGGGCACATTTCTCACCTCAGCGAGAGAGCCAGCAGGAACCCGACCTGACATCTTCGGGAACTCCCATACCAAAGTGGGGGCAACCATTGGGGGTGATTGAGGCTGGAAGGTGCTGAGCTTGGGGGATGTTCACATGTGGTAGGGGAAGAACTGAGGGCAGAAAGTTTACAGGAGAATGGATTTCTTTCTTTATTTATTTCTCTCTCTCTCTCTTTCTTTCTTTCATTCTTTCTTTATTTTCTCCCCTCACTAGGT
>NW_007243384.1:2438-3083 GCF_000164805.1 Carlito syrichta
CATCTTTTGGTAACTTTGGGCCCCAGGCTGGGGCCTCCTTTCCAAAGGATCTCTCTGTTCATGATGATCCCAACTCCATACAAAAATGGATGCTCTTGTTTTTTTTCTTTTTTCCTTTTTTCTTTGAGATGAAGTCTCACTCCATCTCCTAGGCTGGAGGGTGGAGTCTTGCGCCCAGCCACCACAGCCTTGGCACGCCAGGCTCTGGTGAACTTTTACCTTGTCTTCCAAGGAGACAGAAGGACAGGTGCGCTCCACCATGCCTGGCTAATTTGGGATGGATGGTAGAGACCAGGTCTCTCCAAGATGCCTGAGCGGGTCTCAGGCCAAGGGCTCAGGCCAGCTGCTAGCTTCAGCCTTGCAAAGTACTGGAATGATGAGGCTGAGCCCCCAAGACCGGCCTCGATGTTTTGTCAAGAATAAACCAGAAGGCCTAGTGTGGCAGCTCATGCCTGGAATCCCAGCAATCTGGGAAGCCAAGACAGGAGGATGGCTGGAGCACAGGAGACTAAGGCCTGCCCTGACCATGCAGGGGGATACAGTCACCACACCTATCACAACAGGGGATCTGGGGTGGAGGTGCCAGTCGTCCCGGCCACTCTGGAGGCGGAAGTGGAAGGATCACTGAAGCTCGTGATTTTGAGG
>NW_007243385.1:0-4326 GCF_000164805.1 Carlito syrichta
TGAGCTCATGCACATCTTTGCTGTGGGGCACAGGTGTGGAAGGTGGAGTCTGGCCTTCTGGGTCACGTGGCCAAAGGCATGGGAAGGTCATGCCCGGTGGCTATGTTTGAAACCTCCCACGAAAAACAGCCTGGAAGGTGCCTTTTCCTCTCCCATCCCTGGGGGTGACTCCTCGCACTCTGTGGCATATGTGGTGGTGGTGGTGATTATTATTTGGAGTTGGAATCCCGCTCTGCTGCCCAGGCCAGAGCACAGGGGAATGCTCATGGCCACCTAGAACTTGACCTGCAGGGCTCAGGCGATAACACCACCTCAGCCCCCAGAGTGGTTGGAACCACAGTCCTGCGACACCCCGCCTGGCTAATCTTTGGATTTATATTTGATGGCTGAGATGTGGTCTCACTCCATGTCCCAGGCTGGTGTCGAACCCACCAGCTAGTTCTGTCCACTTTCCTGCACCTCTGAAGTGTCAGAATGCCAGGCTGAGCCCCTGAGGCTGGCCTGTGGTTGTGGTGGTGATGGAGGTTGAATTTATTTTTCTGAGTCGGAGTCCCACTCTGTCGCACAGGCCAGAACGCAGGGGCCTGCTCTTGGCCACCACAGACTCCACTGGCTGGGCTCCAGCAATCCTCCTCCTGCAGCCTCCTGAGTGCTAAAACGACAGGCGTGCATCACCATACCCGGCTAATTTTTTTGTCTTCTTGCAGAGGCAAGGTCTCAGCAAGGATCCTGGACTTGTCTCAACCCAGGGGCTCAGGCCATCCTCTTGCCTCAGCCCCTAAGAGCATTGGGATGACAGGTATGATCCCTGTGCCTGGCCTCCACACCCATCTTGCGGACCCACTATGAGGTCCGCTCCCTTCCGATGACCCTGGAGAGGACAACTGGAGTTGCCAGCCAGGCCCTCCCCGGGAGGAGGACCTGGCTCAGAGGCGTGTCTCTACTGGGGCGCCACCCCTCCACCCACTACATTCCCCAGGTGCCACCTCGGAGAAAGGGAGGGTATGACTCTGAAACCTTTGGGGGAGTGGGGATAGTTGGGTGACTCATGCCTGTCTCCTTGGCAAATGGGGAGGCCAAGACGGAATGATGGCTGGAGCCCATAAGTTCGAGACCAGGCTGGTCACCATAGCATGCCCCCACCATGACCCCAAGATAAACGCAGAAAACATTGGTTGAGGGCAGGCCTTGGCGGGAGGATCACCTCCGGCCCGAAGTTCAAGACCAGGCAGGAAGACCATGGTATCAACCAAATAGAAAGTCGTTGATCGCAGTTCGGGAGGCATAAGCCAAGAGGATGGCTGGAGTTGGGTGGTTTGAGAGCAGCCTGGGCAGCCTAATGAGGAAAGAGAAGAGAGAAAGAAAGAAAGAAAGAAAGAAAGAAAGAAAGAAAGAAAGAAAGAAAGAAAGAAGGAAGGAAGGAAGGAAGGAAGGAAGGAAGGAAGGAAGGAAGGAAGGAAGAAGAAAGAAATCCAATCTCCTGCAAATTTCTGCCCTCAGTTCTTCCCCCAATGCTCCCCACACATGTGAGGGTCCCCCAAGCTTGACACCTTCCAGCCCCGTCCTCCCTGTATGGCTTCTCCCACTTTGGTACGTGATTTCCCGAGGCTCCCTGGCCGGGTTCCTCCTGTTTCTCCTCCCCAAGGTGTGAAATGTGCCCCAGGCAGGCCAACTCTCTGACTCAGCCATGAGGACCTTTGGCCAAGAAAGGACAGGGACACATCCCTTACCCAGGGACATTTCTTTCCCCCAATCCCATTTTTCCTGGCTCTAAAGCCAATCTCCCTGTGAAAACACCACGCTCAGTTGACAATCTGTGTACAATTCTGACGTTTTTGGAGACAGGGTCTGGCTATGTGACCAAAGCTGGGAACTGGGGACACAACCGTCGTTTACCACCAGCCTCGAAATTCTGGGCTCCACTGATCATCCTGCATCAACCTCCAGAGTGGCCAGGATGATGGGTACCTCAAACCCAGATGCTCTGTTTGGAAGGGTGTGGAGAAGGGTTCTCCCTCATTACCCAGGCTGGCCTTGGGCTCCTGGGCTTCAATCATCCTACCCCCTTGACCTTCCAGACCGCTGGGATTTCAAGTGGGAGCTGCCTTACCACATCTTCTGGTTCGTTTTTGACAAAGGATTGAGGCCAGGCTTGGGGGCTCAGCTTCATCATCCCAGTGCTGTGGGAGGTCGAGACCAGCAACTGGCCTGAGCCCATGCCCTGAATCCTGCCTGGGCACCTCGACAAGACCTCCTCTCCACCCTCCATCCCAAACGAGCCAGTAATGGTGGCATGGGTCTGTCATTCCAGCTCCTTGGAAGGCTGAGAAAGGTTTGCCAGAGCCTGGAGTGCTGAAGCTGTGGTGGCCAGGAGCAAGCCCACACCCCCTCCAGCCTGGGTGATAGAGTGAGGCTCCGACTCAAAGAAAAATGTAAAAGGAAATAAAGAAGAGCATCCATTTATGTATGGAGTTGGGAACATCTTGAAAGACAGAGATCATTTGGGAAGGAGGTCCCAGCCTTGGGCCTAACGTTTCCGAAATACGGTGGATTGACAATAATCAGACTGTGGCTTTGGGAGGCCAAGGTGGGGAATGCTGGAGCCCATGAGTTGGAGACAAGCCTGGGATGCTTGGTGGGACCTCATCACTCCCCATAATGCAAACACTGGAGTCACGCATGGTGGCAGCCATGATCCCACCTACACGGGATGTGGGGGCCTCCATCCAGGGGCGTTCCTTTTCATGGCTCCTGCTGACAATGTGTGAGACCAGGTCAGGCACTGTGGCTCATGGCCATTGCCCCGCACTCTGGGAGGTCGAGATGGGAGGCTTCCTGGGCCCAGGGATCGGAGATCAGCATGGCCACGTGGCCAGACCTCGTCTCGGCAAGAGGCCCCCAAAATCTAGTCTGGCATGGTGGCCCCCAGAATCCCGGCTGCTTGGGGCCTGAGGCAGGAGGACCTCCCGAGCCCCACATGTTGAGGCCCGGAAGCCATGATCGTGCTGCTGCACCCCAGCCCAGGCGATGGAGACACTGGCAACAAAAAGATGCCTCCCACGTGTGTCAGAACCTGTGTCCACTGCTCTCCAGGCGTGGAAAGGTGGAGTGATCAGAAGAGGAAGGGGCTTTCCCCTGACCCGAAGGTGGCTGACAGGGTGTCTGGAACCTGGACTGGCTGCAGAATTGTCAGACCACCTTGTTCGCTCTGTGTCCAACAACCACCCTAGCTCGGGGCCTTCTGTTCCATGAGCTCACACATGTCTTTTCTGTGGGGCCTGAGTGTGGAGGATGGAGGCAGGAATTCTGGGGCGTGTGATCAAAGGCATAGAACGGATGTGCTGGGTGGCCACCTTTGAAAACCTCCCACCAATGACAGGGCGGAAAGTGACTTTTCCTCTCCCATTCCTGAGGGTGACTCCTCATGCTGTATGGTAGGGTTGGTGGTGTTGGTGTTGGTGGTGATTATTATTATTTGGAGTTGGAATTCCACTCTGTCATCCAGGCTGGAGCACAGGGGCATGATCATGGCAACTGAGGACTCCACCTGCCGGGCTCAGGCAATCCAACCACCCTGGCCCCCTGAGTGGATGGAACCATATGCCATCACCACCACATCCGGCTAGTCTTGGATTTATTTTGATGTCTGAGACAAGGTCTTGCCCTGTGTCCTGGGATAGTGTCGAAATCTCAGGCTTAGGCATCCACTTGCCTGGGCTTAAAAAGTGTGGGAATGCCAGTCTGAGAACTGACCCCGGCCTGTGGTTGTGGTGGTGGTGGTGATTGGTATTATTATTCTTTTTTTTTTTTTTTTGAGTTGGAGTCTCACTCTGCCTCCCAGACTGGAGTGCATTGGCCACTCCCGGCCACCACAGCCTCGATCTGTTGGGCTCCAGCGAACCTTTCGCCTCAGCCTTCCAAGTAGCTGGAATTACAGGCATGCACTACCACGCCCGGCTGATTTTTTGATTTATTGTAGAGATGAGGTCTCGCTGCCCAGGTGGGTCTCAAACCCGCGGGCTCAGGCAATCCACTCACCTCAGCCTCCCAAAGGCGTGGGATTACAGGCTGAGCCACCGAGCCCGGCGGTATTATTATTCTTAATCAGAGTCCCACTCTTTCATCAAGGCCAGAGCACAGGTGTCTGCTCTTGGACACAGCACCCTTCACTGGCTGGGCTCTCGTGTTTCTCCTGCCATGGCCTCATGAGTGACCTGAATGGCAGGCATGAGCCACCACGTTCCACTCATTATTTTGGCTTCCTGTAAAGATGAAGTCTCGCCAATATTGCCTGGTTTGTCTCGAATATGGGGTCTCAGGCCATCC
>NW_007243385.1:4534-6930 GCF_000164805.1 Carlito syrichta
CTCTCGGGACCCCACTGCAAAACTCTCTCCCTTGCAGCAACTCAGGACCCAGAAGAGTGTGGCCAAAGTCACCCACTGAACACTCCTGGGGGGAGCACCTGGAGCAGGGCCATGTCTCTGCCGGAGCATGCACCCCTCTGCCTTCCTCATTCCCCAGGGTGGAACTGCTCACTCCTCCCAGGGGCCACCTTGGGAAAAAAGACAGCATGATTCTCAAACTTTCAGGGGGGAGGGAACGGTCAGCTTACACACACCTGTCTCCTCAGCGCTTGGGGAGGCCGAGATGGGAAAGATGACCAGACCTGGCAGCTCGAGAACAGGATGGACACCATACAAGCCCCCACCTCAACCCCAAGCAAAACCCAGAAAGCTCTGGGAAAGGACAGGCTCAGCGGGAGGATCTCCTCCAGCCCAGAGTTCAAGACCAGGCAGGAGGACCAGGATGTCAACCAAATGGAAAGCCTGTGATCACAGCACTTTGGGAGACCCAGGCTGAGAGGATGGCCTGAGTTGGGTGGTTAGAAAGGAGCCTGGGCAACCTAGTGAGGGAAGATAGAAAGAAAGAAAGAAAGAAAGAAAGAAAGAAAGAAAGAAAGAAAGAAAGAAAGAAACGCATCTATTCTCCTGCAAAATTTCTGTTTCTACCCTCAGTCCTGTCCCCCGACTCCCCCACATTTGAGCATCCCTCAAACTCAGCACCTTCCAGCCCCAACCCTCCCCTGGCAGGGTTCCTGCTGACTCTGCTCTCTGAGGTCAGAAATGTGGCCCAGGCAGGCAGACCCTCCGATGTGACAATGAGGACATTTGAGCAAGAAAGGCCAGGGACACATTCTTCACTTGGGGACATTTCTTCCTCCACAATCCCATTTTTCCTGGCTCTAAATACATTTGCCCTGTGAACACACCATGTGTAGCTGAGAATCTGTGTACGATTCTGATGTTTTTGGAGAGAGGGTCTATCTCTGTTTCCCAGGCTAGGACCTGGGGAGACAACAGTCATTCATTGCCAGCCTTGATATCGCAAACTGTGGGGATACTCCCACCACAGCCTCCAGAGGCACTGGGAACATGGGCACCTAGACCCCATATCACCTGTTGGGATGGGTGCGGAGATGGGGTCTCCCTGTCTGCTCAGTATGGGCCTTGGGCTCCTGGACTCCAACCATCTTCCAGCCTCGGCCTCCCAGAGTGCTGGGATTCCAGGCATGGGCCCTCACATTGGATCTTCTGGTTCGTTTTTGATGAATGATCGAGGCTGGGCTCTTGGGCTAAGTTTCGTCATCCCAGTGCTTTGCGAGGCCATGGCAACCAAATTGAGCCTTAGGGACAAGACCTGCACAGGCAGCTCGGCAATACCTTGTCTCTACCGTTTAGCCCAAATGAGCCAGGTGAGGTGGTGCCCGCTATCATTCCCGCTCTGTGGAAGGATGGAGAAAGGCTCGCCAGAGCCTGACATGCTGAGGCTGCAGTGGCCAGGAGCGAGCATCTGCCCTCCAGCCTGGTCTACAGAGTGAGACTCCGACTCAAAGAAAAAAAGGAAAAAAAAAGAAGAGCATCTATTTGTGTATGGAGTTGGGATCATTGTGAACCCAACTCCATACACAGAGACCCTTTGTAAAGGAGGCCACAGCCTTGAGCCCAGAGTTCCTGAAAGATAGTGGATTGGCAATCAATTGGGATGGGGCTTTGGGAGGCTGAGAAGGGGGACCGCTGAAGCCCAGGATTTTGAGACCAACCTGGACCACATGGCGAGACCTCATTGCGCCACGTAACGCAAACACTGGAGTTGCAAATGGCAGTCGCCCACGGTCCCGGGTACATGGAATATGTTGGCCTCTGTCCAGGGGCATTCCTTTGCATCACCCCCGCAGACAGAACGTGCATGTCCAGGCTGGGCACCATGGCACACGACCATCTGCCTCGAGTCCTGGGAGGCCAAGGAGGGAGGCTGCCTGGCTCCAGGTGTCAGAGACCAGCCCAAGTGATGTGGCCAGACCTCGTCTCAGCAAGAGGTCCTCAAAATCGAGTCAAGCATGGTGCCCCCTGGAGTCCCAATTGCCAGGGAACTGAGACGGGAGGATCTCCTGTGACCCACAGGTCAAGGTCTAAGGGGCCATGTCATGCCACCAGACCCCAGCCCATCCAACGGAGACTCGGCACCAAACAGATGCCTCCCACGTGCGTCCAGATGGGTGTATATGCTTCCCCAGGGAAAGGTCCGCGTGGGTGGGGGAAGATGAAGTGATTGGGAGAGAAAGGGGCCATCCTCCCACAAGAAGGAGGCAGACAGGGAGTCCAGACCCTGGGCTGGCATGGCATTGCCAGACTGCCTTGATTGCCCTGTGCCTGATGGCCACCCTCGATCTAGGCCACCTGTTCCCCACATATCTTTGCTG
>NW_007243386.1:0-924 GCF_000164805.1 Carlito syrichta
AATATGAATGATTCGTTGAACATTATGGAAAACACTTTGAACGATTTGTATTGAAATTGTGCACCTGTGACCTTGATGTAAGCACGGCAGGCATCATGGAATTTGAATTGTTTGCTTGGAAATTGCAGATCTCGTGGTGGTCTTGTGATGCATAGTTTGTAAAGCACGAAACTTGTACGCCCCCAGTGAGTGATTGTCACATTGCTGGAGGGTATAGAAAATGGTATATAAGTTGGAAAAGGTTTGAATAAAATCGGCTTCGGTCTTGGCCAGGCTGAACCCAGAAGAGCTGCCTCCGAGTAGTTTTCTTCTCTCCGTCTCTGATTCACCGGTGCGGTCCTAACCCTCCCTCTGGTCAGTGCAGGTCACCGACAATCCCTTTTGATTCTCTTTCAACCAAGACCATGCTCTTACTTTGGTCTTATCATTTCCAACTGGAGTCAGGTGGAGGCAAGTTTTCTAGAAAAGGAAAGGATCCAGCCAAGTAAACAACATCGTGTTTGAAAATCAAAACTAATTTCTATGTGCAAAGAGTGCAAGGAAAAAAGAAGGCAGGGCAAATTTTAGAAAAAGCATGAAGTCTGTAGGAGAAAATAATAGTTGAAGTAAAAAGCAAACCAAAATATGGCATGATTTTAAACAACTGATTGAAAAGACAGAAGTTGGGGCACTCTATCTACAGAGAAGGAAATAGAATCCTATCGCACTGTTTTCATCAGGACTGAGCAATACTTGAATCGTCAACACAAGTTATTAGTTTCCAACCCAAGAGTCTACCTATGGATAAAACATGGGATTCTTTGCTGCAATTGCATAACAAAATGCAAATGTTTGCAGCACAAACAAAAGCAAAGGTTAATGGCAGAGGCAAACTGTGCAAGAGGAAAGGAAAGGCAAGGGCACTGTGGGGACACAAAGGTTTTG
>NW_007243387.1:0-7096 GCF_000164805.1 Carlito syrichta
TAGTTTTCTTCTCTCCGTCTCTGATTCACCGGTGCGGTCCTAACCCTCCCTCTGGTCAGTGCAGGTCACCGACAATCCCTTTTGATTCTCTTTCAACCAAGACCATGCTCTTACTTTGGTCTTATCATTTCCAACTGGAGTCAGGTGGAGGCAAGTTTTCTAGAAAAGGAAAGGATCCAGCCAAGTAAACAACATCGTGTTTGAAAATCAAAACTAATTTCTATGTGCAAAGAGTGCAAGGAAAAAAGAAGGCAGGGCAAATTTTAGAAAAAGCATGAAGTCTGTAGGAGAAAATAATAGTTGAAGTAAAAAGCAAACCAAAATATGGCATGATTTTAAACAACTGATTGAAAAGACAGAAGTTGGGGCACTCTATCTACAGAGAAGGAAATAGAATCCTATCGCACTGTTTTCATCAGGACTGAGCAATACTTGAATCGTCAACACAAGTTATTAGTTTCCAACCCAAGAGTCTACCTATGGATAAAACATGGGATTCTTTGCTGCAATTGCATAACAAAATGCAAATGTTTGCAGCACAAACAAAAGCAAAGGTTAATGGCAGAGGCAAACTGTGCAAGAGGAAAGGAAAGGCAAGGGCACTGTGGGGGACACAAAGGTTTTGTGCGGAGAGAAAATCATGAGATTAAGATGGACGTTGATAAAACAAGGAAATAGTGCTATTTCTTGAGAAATATTGTCTGCCTTGGGACACTAAAGTCTACAAATGCATTATTCTATTTAACCATCACAAGCAACCACATGAGGTGGATATTATCCTTTTCCCTGATTTATAGATGGGAAAACAGGCATAGGAAGGCTATGCAAATTATGCAGCTTTGCAGGACTGATAAGTAGAAGAACAAGGATTCCAACCCTGGTGCTTCATTTCTGGATCAATTTAGCCACTGCGTTACCATTGTCCAATAAAGCTAGCAGAATTACATGAAGTTCTAAACCAGAATAAGAAAAATTAATGAAGTGACTATAATGTTGACTATAATGTCTTGAAAAGGAAAAGGTGAGGAAGGTTAGCAGGAGTAGAACTTTCTTATCTTTCCTCTAGCTAGGGTGGTAAAAATATTTTCTAAAATGGATATGTCACAATACAGCAGAAAAAGCATAAAATTTAGAATTTAGAAAGTAACATCAAAGTAGCTAAAACCTGTTTCTGGAGAGGGGAACTGAGGTGGGAAGAGTTGGATTTCAGTATTATTCAAGTTGTTATTGTATTCATGTATTTTTCCATAAAAATTAAAGAATATTTCTATTGATTTGAAATAATTTCAGCCGTGTAAATGCTTCAAAAAATCAAACTCAAAATTGTCTTCATATCTTCTCACACATTTGTTAAAAGTTTGCCTTATGAGGATTATAATTTTTAGCTTGATATTTTTTTTTAATGTCCAAATCAGAACTATTCTTTCAGGATCACTTCTGTACCTCATTACTAGAGAAGTTCCTCTTAAAGTGTAGAGTACCAGAAATCACAGGAGGTAATGCAGTGTTCTTTCCTGAGTGTGAAGCTGGCACTTAGTGTTTTGCTGTAACTGCTGTTTACCATTGATCGTTCTTCTTTTCTTCCAAGAGAAGGAGAGGATGCTAACAAAAAATTCAAAGGCATGAATTTTTTAAATTTTTCCCTGGTAATATTGCTGTGCATTTCAGAAAGTGCAAAGTGGGCCAGGTGGGGTGGCACTTGCCTATAATATCAGCACTTTGGGAGGCAGAGGCAGAAAAATTGCTTGAGTCCAAGAGTTTGAGATCTACCTTTGGCAACATAGCAAAACCTCTTCTTTACAAAAAACTTTAAAAATTAGCCAGGTATGGTAACACACACCTGTGGTCCCATCTACTTGGGAGGAGGCTAAGCAAGATTGCTGGAGCCCAAAAGTTTACAGCTGCAGTGAGCTGTGACTGTGCCACTGCACTCCAGCCTGAGCAACAGAATAAGACCTGAGCTCAAAAGAAAGAAAGATACTAGATTTCAACCCTGCTTCTGAGAAGCAATTCTGACTACAAAATGTAGGAGGTTCTTTGCAGCCAGGGAGCAGGAGTCTTGATCTTCTGGAAGTGTAACAAACAACTAAGAGCCAATAAATCAGGCAGCAGGATGCTAGAAAGAGTCTAATGGCTTCTTTGTAATGGTTTTGTTTTTACAGGACTCATCTCGTGAATGTTGCAATAGACTGCCCTGCATTTTTAGTCCCAATGATCATATT
Organism: Carlito syrichta; assembly: GCF_000164805.1. Classification (NCBI taxonomy): domain Eukaryota; kingdom Metazoa; phylum Chordata; class Mammalia; order Primates; family Tarsiidae; genus Carlito; species Carlito syrichta. Next base: position 2,223 of record NW_007243387.1, read on the forward strand.
TTTATATACACTTACTATATGAAAGCAAGTATTTTTGTGCTCTCTTTGAAATGAAGTTTTCCCTGTGATGGGCCTGATAAAGGCTATCAGAGGAACACTACCTAAGAAACTCACTCACCAGGCATACACATGTTGGGCTGATGCATAAGTTCACAGCAGTGTTGTGCAAGCCCATGGAAATGCAAATGTTTCACCTTGGTTGCCTGGTCACAGCTCATCACAGTTTCCTATTTCTACATTGACTGAAGAGGATCATCATGGATTAAAGCATTTAAACAATCTTCGTTAAAGTAGACGGTCTTCCTGAATGTGGAAATTCACTCAAGTCAAAGTGGCCCTCTTTGAAATGACAAAAACATTTTCTTTCCATGCTTTCCCTGACAGCATTCTCCTCATACGTGATACAAATGTTTGAAGCCACCTCCACTGCTTTAACTCCTCCATTAAACCCAAACAGAAGCCAGGCTCAGTGGCTCAGGCTGTAATCCCGCACCTTTGGGAGACTGAGGTGAGTGGATTGCCTGAGCCCGTGGGTTGGAGATCTGCCTGGGCAGGTGAGACCTCATCACTACAATAAATAAAAAAAAATAGCCAGGCTTAGTAGCACGTGCCTGTAGTTCCAGCTACTTGGAAGGCTGAGGCGGAAGGATCACCGGAGCCCAGCAGGTCGAGGCTGTGGTGGCTGGGAGTGTCCACTGCACTCCGGTCTGGGTGACAGAGTGAGACTCCAACTCAAAAAAACAAAAAAAAAACCAAAAAACACCCAAACAGAAAAACATGGCAGAAGTGTTTATTTTTTCCCACTTGACACTCCATCTTCATTAGCCCCAAAATAATATCAGCTTTTTCCAAATGTGCAAAATGCAAGACAACTTTACAAGCACTACACTGTCACTCCAAGTGACAAATGAGAGACGATAAACAGACTCCCAACATTGCAGAGTTGCCATGCCAGAAAAAAGCTACAAACGTATACATCAACCTAATATATCTATATGTTCTCTCTCTATCTGCCTACCTACCTGCCTATTATCTATCTACAATAACTCAGGCTGCTATAATAAAATGCTTTAGACTGTTGCCTTCAACAATAGGCTGTTCTTTTCAACAGTTCTTGAGGCGGGCACATCCAAAATCAAGGAAGATTCAGTCTCTCATGAGGACTCTTTTCTTTGCTTACAGATGACACCTTTTTGATATGTCCTCACAAGTTGGTGAGAATAAGCTCTAGTGTCCTTTACTCTTCTTATAAAGGCATGAATCCCATCATGGGTGTCCCATCTCGTGATGGCATCTAAAGCTAATTATCTCCCAAAGGTTCTACATCCTAGCACCATCACATGGGGGTTAGGGCTTCAAACAATGAATATTTGGCTTGGTACAGTGACTCACACCTGTAATCCCAACACTTTGGGTGGCTGAGTCAGGAGGATTTCTTGAGTCTAAGAGTTCAAAACCAGTACAGGCAACATAGTGAGTGCTTGTTGCTACAAAATTTTTTTTTTTTACTTATCTGAGAGTGGTAGCCCCTGTCTGTAGTCCCAGCTACTTGAGAGACTGAGGAGGAGCAATCACCTGAGCCCAGGAGATCAAGGCGTGGTGAGTCATGATCATGCCTCTGAATTCCAACCTGGGTAGCAGAGTAAAACCCTGATTCAAAAAATATATCTGAATTTTTGAGGAGACACAAACATTCAGCCCATAACTCTATCTATCTGTCTGTCTGACTATCTATCTATCTATCTATCTATCTATCTATCTATCTATCTATCTATCCAACCATCCCCAAATATAGAATAACAACAGCAATGATTTATTAGTACCATCCCTACACTATTTTATCTTTTCAAAAATCTTGTGAGGTATACAGACTATAGTAAAAGCACTGATTTCACTGAGACTCTTGAAAGTTGAGTCCACTGTTTTTGATTATGCAATCAATAAATAGGAGTATATGGAATTCAACTCAAATCTTCTCTCTCCTAATTTCCTCCTTCCCTCCCACTTGCTGGCTTCATTCCAGTGCATTGCCTTACTAACCACTTCCTGAAGACACCAGATATCCTTCCTCTGAGTCTTTGTTGTTTGGAGGATCATTCCTATTATCTGAAATGCTCTCCACTGAGAGATCGAGCACAATTGCTTCTTTCTAGGCTGTTTACTTCCAAGTGAGGTTTGTCTTATCTGCAGTTTATTGATTGATTGATTGATTGAGTTGGAGTCTCACTCTCTCGCCTAGGCTGGAAGTCAGTGGCATGCTCCCAGCCACCGCAGCCTTGATCTGCTGGGCTCTGGTGATCCTCCCACCTCAGCCTTCCAAGTAGCTGGAACTACAGGTGTGTGCTATCATGCCCAGCTAATTTTTGATTTATTGTAGAGATGAGGTCTCGCCAAGTTGCCCAGGCAAGTCTCAAACCTGTGGGCTCAGGTAATCCACTCACCTAGGCCTCCCAAAGCACGGGATTACAGGTAAGCCACTGAGCCCGGCTTTTATCTGCAGTTTAAAAGAAAACACCTGCTTCTCCTCATCCACAGTCTCAACCCACAGTTCTATTCTCCATAGTATTTATTACTGGCTATCCTGTGAGATGATGTACATGTTTGCGGTGTCTTTTCTCACCTTCTACTAGAATGTAGGGTCCACAAAGTCAGGACAATACATTTGTAGTCAGTCTCTTCATTTCTCGTCAGTGATGTTACTACCTACAATAGTCCACAGCACATTCCAGGTGCTCAGCATATAAGTCAGGTTGGTAAATAAGTGAATGAACTGCTTTCCAAATAGCATCTGGATCTACCACAGGCATCTCATAATATGAAAAGCTGACCTTATCTATCCCTATATATAGAATAATAACAATGGTTTATAAGAACCATCCTTGCATTATTTCATTTTATCCTTTCAAAAATCTTGTGAGGTAATCAGACCATGGTTAAAGCATTGATTTCCCTGAGACTCTTGAAGTTGAGTCAACTGTGTGTTCATATACAATCAATAAACAGTGGTGCTGTGGTTCACGACTGTAACCCCAGCACTTTGGGAGACCGAGGTAGGAAGATTGATTGACCCCAAGAGCTCAATACCATTCTGGGCAACATAGCGAGACCTCATCTCTACAAAAAGTAAAAAAAATTAGCTGAGCATAGTGGTACCCACCTGTAGTCCCAGCTACTCAAGAAGCTGTGACAGAAGGATCACCTGAGCCCAGGAGGTCAAGGCTGCAGTAAGCCATGATTGTGCCACTGTACTCCAGGCTGGGTGATTAAGTGAGACTCTCTCTGATAAAAATGAATCTTATATTTTTGCTAAAATCACCCATGTTCATTTATCCAAACCAAATGGCTAGGATAGGACTGGGCCTGCTGCTGTCACTCATTTCATTTCCCTCTTCTCTTACCTCCTCAACATCCCCACCATCTGCTCCTTTAGACCAAAAGCTCACTACTTCATCTTGGCCTCAGTCACTCCATTGTCGAAGCCTCCTTGACTCTGCCCTGACACCATTTAATCCTTTCTTCTCACACAGTGACAGAGATCTTTCTGAATCTGTATGTAATCTTTTTGCTTACAATTCTTTCATGATTTACAATACCTTCAGGAAAATGGACAAACGCCCCATCGTGGTATTTAAGTCATGGGATTTAACTCATGTTCTGCCTTTGTTGAACCCTTCGGGTGCATCTCCTTGCTTTGGCTTTACTCTTCAGCCACACTCGACCACTTGGCTTGTGTTCCTGTGGCTGGTCATCTCCCTACCTTCCCTCACTTTCCAAATGCTATGGCTTTGACCTGGAAATAGTCCTCCTCCACTTGACTGTTCCTTTCTCCTCCTTGAAGTTGCAGTTCATGTGTCATTTCCATCCAAAAGTATTTTATGTTCCTTTTACCTCTCTCATTGTTTTACCAATTATCTGTACTATTGAGCTTTTGGTTAATCAGCTTTCTCCTATGCTACATTTTGTATTTTCCTGGGGTAAGAGATGCCTTTCAACTCTCTATCTCCAGGGTCTACCACAGAGCTACAGTAGAGTCGCCAGTGAACACTTGCTTAATGATATATGCTAGAAGCTGAAGAAAACCTTTTCTCTTTTCCCCATCCATGGCTTTCCTAGCTTGTAAAATGCCTTAAACAAGACTGTATTTCTAGCTATTAGGACTATTGGAGGCCCAGCAGAAATCTAGAGTCAGACAGAACTGGGTGTAATCATTACTCTTGCAATTTGATAGCTTAATGGTTTAGACTAGAGCAAGACTGGTTATTAAGAAAAATATTTTCTGATATTTTTAAGCAGCATGATAAAGCATATGCAAATTTAAATTTTCAATAATTACTGAGCAGCCATGAACTCTTCTTTTCTTTGTTCCTCTAGATGGTAGAAGATGGATGCCAAGTCCAACCTCTCAGGGTAAAACAGGAATCTTGAAAATCACTGTCACAAGTCTAAATTAATCAAAGATACACACAAAGACAGGTTAAGCATTTCAACAAACTGAAATCAGCATGTGTAGTGTTCTAACACACATCAGGGAGGAAATAACCTCCAACAGGGTCAGAGTAACTGGAGTGAAGGATACAGAGAAGAGGCCAGGGTGGGTCACCTTGTCTCTCACTGCCTTCCAGGTAGTTATCCCCGACACTCAGACTTCACAAAGAAACTTAAAGACTCAGCATGTGAAGTTATAAAGGGTAGTTACTTCCACAGTCTATTCCTTGGGACACAGAAAATTTTGCATAATGTCTGGTCTAATACATTATCCCTCACACATGTCAATTTTCCTTTCAGTAGAGCCCAAGAGCAAAGACACATGAGCAGAAGCAAATGACAAGAACAAAGTTTTTATTACATCATCTGGGAAAGATAAGGGTCTATGA
>NW_007243388.1:0-837 GCF_000164805.1 Carlito syrichta
AGCTAGATAGCGGGCTAGCCAGCTGACTAAGTAGCTGGGTACCTAGCTAGGCAGATGGCTAGCCATTTCAATTAACTAGCTGACTTAGCCACCTAAGCAACTGGCTAGTCAGCTGACTCCACTAGGTGACTTAACTCATTAGCCAGTTGGCTAACCATCTGACTTAAGTAGCTGACATCACTAGATAGCCAGGTGGCTAGACAGCTTATTTAACTAGCTAGCTACCAATGTATAAAGCTGGCTTGCCACTGACTTAACTAGCTGATGTAAAGAAGCAGCCAGCTGGCTAGCCAGCAGACTTATCTAGCTAGCTATCCTGCTAGGCAGCTGACTAACAAGATGACTTAACTGACTTAACTAGCTAGGCTGCTGACCTAACTAGCTGAGTTAACTAGTCAGCTACCTACCTAGCCAGCTGCCATAACTAGCTGATTTTACTAGCTAGCTACCTAACTAGCTATCATATAGCTAGTTGACTTAACTAGCTGACTTAACTAACTAGCTCGCTGACATATATAACTGACTTAAATAACTAGCTTCCTAGCTAGCCAGCTGACTTAATTAGCTGAAATATCTAGCGAACCAGATGGCTGCCCATCTGACTTAACTAGTTTTTTAACTACCTAGCCAGCTGGCTTGACAATTGATTAACATACTGACGTAACTAGCTACCCAGCTGGTTAGCCAGATAAGTAAACTACCTGACTTAACTAGCTGGCCAACTGGAGAGCCAACTGACTTAATTGCCTAGATACCTAGCTAGCCAGCAGCTACCAGCTGACTTACCTAGCTGACTTAATGAAATAGTCAACAGGTTAGCCATCAAACTTAACTAGC
>NW_007243389.1:0-1159 GCF_000164805.1 Carlito syrichta
CCAACACAGGGCACCATACAAGAAACCAAGTTGAGAGGCAAGTTTGAACCTCCAGAGGGCAGGAAGTCATAACAATGAGGAGGGAGAGGAGGGCTTCCCGATATGACCCAAGCAGAAATGGAACTGAAGGCAGAAAGCTCATCAAGAGAGGAAGGGAGTTTGAGCAAAGGAAGGTTTCTTGACATCAATCTGGGTGAAGGGTGGAGAATGCAGGTCAGTTCAGGGTGTTGTCTAGGGACTGGACATAGCGACTTCCTGAGGGAGGATCTGTGCTTGCTTGGGTCCAGTGCTCAACCCAAAGAGATTTGGAAAGCTTTCTCTGAAAAAGGGGTCTGGGTAGGGAGTTGTAGCATTTCATGGTTGGGTGTAGGGAGCTGTGGAAAAGCCAAATCCCCATCTCCTCTATCTAAGATGACTTCCAACCAACCCCAACTGACCTTGGCAGTTTGCAAAATAAAAGGAGATTTGGTGTTTAATAAAAATGGCTGAGCCCCAGCAGAGGCTGAATAGGAGCCTGGGCACGGGGAAGGGGAGGGGGAACAGACAAGTACCCAGAAGGGTGGGAGATGTGAGAGAAGGGTGTGCAGCTCCTAAAGTAGGTTTCATGGACCCAGAGTGTGGGCACTGGGGACTCTAAAGAATTTGGAGACTGAAATAATCAATATAAGGTGGAAGGGTTTGAGGGACTAAATGGCTTGGAATGCTTGGAGCCCAGGAGATTGGAGAAATTTAAGCAGGGAGATGGAGGGCCTGGGAGTTGCAAGAGTTTGTCTCTTGTAGGCTCCCTCCCCAATGGACTGGTTTTGGGCCTTAGTTCTCCCCCTCCCACAGTCCACAAAGAAGGCCTTTCTACTCTGTGTTCAGCTTGATTCCTCTCAAATAGGAAATGTTCCTTCTAGGCACCCACTGTTTGGACTTACTCCAACCCTACTGAGGGAGGACAATCTCAGGACTCAACCGCAGAATTTCAACCTTTGAAACTTCCCCATCACTCAATCCATGAAGGCTCATCACCACAGACACGATGGAAATATAGTTCCTTCCATTTCAGGGCTTCTCTCCAGACTGAGAGTTCTCCCCTTCTCCCGGTACAGCACCAAGAATCACACTGACTGAGCAGGAAGTCAACCCAGATACAGCCATGATCCCATATTCCAGC
>NW_007243390.1:0-785 GCF_000164805.1 Carlito syrichta
TTTTGTTTCTTTTGTTAAGGATTGTTTTGACTATTTGTGGTCGTTTATGTTTCCATGTGTATTTTCTTATTGTTGTTTACAGGTCTCAGAAGAATGATGCTGGTAATTTAAAGATTAGTGAGCTAAATCTGTAGATTGCCTTGGGTAGGATGGACATCTTAACAATACTGATTCTTCCAATCCATGAGCATGCAATATTTTTCCATTTGTTTGTGGCATCTTTAATTTCTTTGAGCAGTGTTTTGAGCAGTGCTTAGTAGTTTTTATTGTAAAGGCCTTTTACTTCTCTGGTTAGGAAGATGCCAAGGTATTTCATTTATTTTGTGACTATTGTGAATGGAATTGTGCTTTTTATTTAGGTTTCATTTGTTTATTGTTGGTGTATAGAAATGTGACTATCTTTGGCATGTTTATTTTATACACTGAGATTTGCCAATGTCCTTTATCAATGCAGGAAGGTCTTTGACAGATTCTCTTGGGTTTCAAGATACAGGATCATGTTGTCTACAAAGAGGGATATTTAGAACTTTCTCTATTTCTATTTGGATACCCCTGATTGCCTTCTTTTGTTTGATTGCTGTAGCTAGGACTTCCAACACTATGTTGAATAGGAGGGGTGAGAGTGGGCAGCTTTGTCTTTTTCTGATATTCAAGGGAAATGATTCCAGTTTCTGTTTGTTTAGCAGTATGTTGGCTGTGAGTTTCTCATAGATGACTCTTACTATTTTGAGGTATGTTCTATCTATGTATAGATGTTCAAGGGTTTTTATTAAGAAAGGATGCTG
>NW_007243391.1:0-914 GCF_000164805.1 Carlito syrichta
TAGTAGTTTTTATTGTAAAGGCCTTTTACTTCTCTGGTTAGGAAGATGCAAAGGTATTTCATTTATTTTGTGACTATTGTGAATGGAATTGTGCTTTTTTATTTAGGTTTCATTTGTTTATTGTTGGTGTATAGAAATGTGACTATCTTTGGCATGTTTATTTTATACACTGAGATTTGCCAATGTCCTTTATCAGTGCAGGAAGGTCTTTGACAGATTCTCTTGGGTTTCAAGATACAGGATCATGTTGTCTACAAAGAGGGATACTTAGAACTTTCTCTATTTCTATTTGGATACCCCTGATTGCCTTCTTTTGTTTGATTGCTGTAGCTAGGACTTCCAACACTATGTTGAATAGGAGGGGTGAGAGTGGGCAGCTTTGTCTTTTTCTGATATTCAAGGGAAATGATTCCAGTTTCTGTTTGTTTAGCAGTATGTTGGCTGTGAGTTTCTCATAGATGACTCTTACTATTTTGAGGTATGTTCTATCTATGTATAGATGTTGAAGGGTTTTTATTAAGAAAGGATGCTGACTTTTATCAAAAACTTTTATCAAAAACTTTTTCCACATCTAATGGTATAATCATTTGGTTATTGTTTTTATATCTGTTGATGTATTTAATTGCATTTGTGGTCTTGTGGATGATGAACAAGCACTACCTCCCAGAATTGAAGCCTACTTGATCACAGTAGATGATTTTTGAGACGTGTGGTTGGATTTTTTGCTAGAATCCTGTTGAGAATTTTTGCATCTATGTTCATCAACAATATTGGCCTGTAGTTCTCCATCTTTGTTGGATCTTTACCTAGTTTGGGTATCAATGTGATGTTACCTTCATAAAATAGTTTGAGGAGAGTTCCATCTTTCTTTATTTCCTGGAATATTTTTCAATTGGTTTGGTATCAACGACCCC
>NW_007243392.1:0-5269 GCF_000164805.1 Carlito syrichta
CATAGATGACTCTTACTATTTTGAGGTATGTTCTATCTATGTATAGATGTTGAAGGGTTTTTATTAAGAAAGGATGCTGACTTTTATCAAAAACTTTTATCAAAAACTTTTTCCACATCTAATGGTATAATCATTTGGTTATTGTTTTTATATCTGTTGATGTATTTAATTGCATTTGTGGTCTTGTGGATGTTGAACAAGCCGTATCTCCCAGAATTGAAACCTACTTGATCACAGTGGATGATTTTTGAGACGTGTGGTTGGATTTTTTGCTAGAATCCTGTTGAGAATTTTTGCATCTATGTTCATCAACAATATTGGCCTGTAGTTCTCCATCTTTGTTGGATCTTTACCTAGTTTGGGTATCAATGTGATGTTACCTTCATAAAATAGTTTGAGGAGAGTTCCATCTTTCTTTATTTCCTGGAATATTTTCAATTGGGTTGGTATCAGCTACTGCTTATGTGGTTTGTAGAATTTTTCTGGAATGCCATCAGGTCCAAGGTTTATTTTTGTTTTCTTTCATTCTTTCTTTCTTTCTTTCTTTCTTTCTTTCTTTCTTTCTTTCTTTCTTGCTTTCTTGTTTTCTTGCTTTCTTTTCTGTCTTTCTTTTGGCAGTTTTCTTATGACAAAGTGAATTTCCTGAGTTGTTATTGGTCTATTTAGGGTCTCAATATCTTCTTCATTCATCCTGGGGAGGTTCTGTGATGTCAGAAATCTTCTATTTCATTCAGGTTTTCAAGTTTGTTTCCATACAAGTGTACATAAAAATCTGTGATAATCTTTTGCATTTCTTCAGGGTCAGTTGTAACTTGATCGTTTGCATTTCTGATTATGTCTATTTGGGCTGGTTCTCTCTTTTTATTATCACTCTGGCTAGGGGCTCATCAATCTTGCTTATTCTTTCAAAGAACCAGCTTTTTTTTCGTTGATTTTTTTCTGTTATATTTTTGTCTTTTTTTTTTTTTTTTTTAGTTGGAGTCTCTTTCACTGCACTGGAGTGCAGTGGCCACTCCCGGCCACCACAGCCTCGACCTGCTGGGCTCTGGCCATCCTTCCACCTCAGCCTTCCAAGTAGCTGGAACTACAGGCATGCACTGCCACACCTGGCTAGTTTTTGATTTATTGTAGAGATGAGGTCTTGCCAAGTTGCCCAGGAGGGTTTCAAACCCGCGGCTCAGGCAATCCAATATTTTTGTCTTTTACGTCCTGTATTTGGACTTTTATTTTGGTGATCTTAATTGTTCTGCTGAAGTTAGGGTTTTTGTGGTTTGTTTTTCCAGCTTCCTTAGGTGACTTGTTAGGCTGTTAACTTGTGATCTTTCAATTTTCTTCATGTGTGTTTGTAAAGATATAGATTCCCCTCTTAGTACTGTTTTCATGGCATCCCTGAGGTTTAGGTAAGATGTTTCTTTGTTTTCATTTGTTTCCAGGAATCTTTTAAATTTCTGTTTTGATTTTTGTGTCGACCCAGGAGTTGTTAAGCATCGTTCTGTTTAGTGTTTAGTGTCCATATCTTTGTGGGCTTTGGGAGAACTTTGTTGGAGTTTATATTTATTTTTATTCTTATTCTGTTGTAGTCTGAGAAGGTGCTTGGCCGTGTTTCTGTCTTATGAAATTTGTTTATGCTTGATTTATGGTCAAAGGTGTGGACGATCTTAGAGTGTATTCCATGTAGTGATGAATAGAATGTATGTTACATGCTTGCTGGGTGGAGTGTTCTGTAGGTATTGACTAAGTCCATTTGGCCAAGCATCAAGTTGAGGTTCTGGATCTTCTGGTTGTGTTTTTGTCTTGATGATCTGCCTTAGGTTGTTAGTGGAGTATTTAAGTCCCCAGCTATGATAGTGTTACAGTCAATATCTTTGTTTTAGTGTACTTAGAAGCAGCCTTATGAAAGCTGGTGTTCCTATGTTGAGTGCATATATGTTTAGGATGAAGATTTATTGTTGATGAATTGAACCTTTTATCATTATGTAATGATTTTTCCATATCTTTTACATTTTTGATAGCTTAAATGATATTTTGTCTGATATTAAGATCACAACTCCTACTTTCTTTTGTGTTCCATTTGCCTAAAAATTTGTTTTCCATCATTTACTTTGACTCGGTGAGTATTCCTTCTGGTGAGATCAAACTCCTGGAGACAGCATATTGTTGTCATTTTTAATTCCAGTTTGTCATTCTATTTCTTTTCAGTGGTGCACTTAGTCCATTCCCATTTAGGCTACTTATTGAGATGTGAGAATTTTTCCTTATCATGAGTTTCTTATAAAGTTTGTTGTTGTTATTGTTGTTCATTTGTTGATTTTCTTTTGATTTTGGGGTTGATTTGTGTGTTTTTTCAATCTTTTCCTGCATTTCTGTGTAGGGTGTAGTCATTGTTTTTTGTTTCTTCTGTATTTAATACTTTCTTAAGTGTTTCTTGTAGAGCTGGTCTGGAGGTGGCATAAACTCTTAGTGATTGAATGTCTGGGAAGAATTTTAATTCTCCATCACTGATGAAGTTTAGCTTAACTATGTAGGAAATTCTTGGGGGAAATTTTTTATCTTTGAGATTTTTTGAAAATTGGACTTCAGTCTTTTCTAGCCTGTAGTGTTTCTGTGTATAACTCTGCTGCTATTCTAATTGGTCTTCCCTAGTAGGTAGTCTGACCTTTCTCTCTTGCTGCCTTTAGGATTTTTTCTTTTATTCCTACCATGTGTTAATGAATTACTATGTGCCTAGGAGTTGGTCTTCTCATTGATGTCTTGCAGAGGCTCTCTGAATCTCTTGTGTTTGAATGGTCACATCTCTGATGAGATGAGGATGTTTTCTTGAATAATTTCATGGAATGTTTGTTTCAGGGTGGTTTCTGTCTCTCTATCTGCCTCAGGGTTTCCAAATAATCTTAGGTTTGGCCTCTTGATATAATTCTCAACTCTTGAAGTCTTTACTCTGTCTTTTTAATCTTCTTATCTATGTTTTTGATAGTTTGGATTCGTTCCATATTTTGGTCCTCAAGCTTTGAGATTCTTTCTTCTGCTTGGTTAATTCTGCTTTTCATGCTCTTCATTCTGTTATCTATATAGTTCATTGTATTGTTTATTGCCATCATCTCACTTATCATCTCTTTCATTCTTTCCTCTTGTCTCTCCTCCCTTCTTTTTATTCTCTCTATTAATATCTTGGTGTCTGGATTTGTGATTTGAGACCAGTCATTCTGCAGGCTCTTCATTGTTTGAGTTCCAAAGTCTGTATTCTCAGTTGCTATCTTCCCAGCGGTCTGTATAGAACCTGTGCTTTTTATTGGTCCTTCTTTATTTATGAAAGTTTTTCTTTCCCCTTTTTCCTCCTTGGTTAATTCTGCAGCTCAGTGATGGAAAGAATATCTTTCACTTTTGTTTGCTCGATCCTCTATTCTTCCTTACATAGATCCTCTAGATTTGTTCCATTTTGAAGCTGGTCTGGGTTGGGGTGCTGTACTTTTTCCAGTTTTGAGATTTGTTTAATGGGAGAGCAGTGGTTCTGAATCTATCTGCAGATCTCAGCATTCACTGACAGGTGGCTAGTCTCCCTGGAAATGACATCCCACCACTTACACTCTGTCCATGTAGTGGGGATATATGTAAGCAAAATGAGGCAACAAGAAGGAAATGAATGGAAAAAAGGAAGGAGGGAGATAAAAGAAGGTGAAGAGAGAGAAGTAGAAAAGGGAAAACAGGCCCACCAACTAATGAATAAACAAAGAAACAAACAAAAACAGAAAAAATGAAAACATGCAATCATAAAAACAACCAAAAAAAAGAAACTATGCTGATATACTCACCTTCAAAAATACCCATACACAAACAGAAAATCAAAAAAACAATATAACAACAAAGCAAGAACGAGAAGGTGAACAAAAACAGAAAGTAAAAAAAGAGCTCCCTCTGTGGCCATTTCTGGAACTTTAAGTTCCTTTCCCAAACACTGCTGTGACTTTTGGCTTCTGCTGCTTTTGGCTGCCACCCTAGAAGGGAACTCCGGTCTGCAGTTCATCCCCACTGCTCTCAGTGGAGGCCAGTTGGGTTGCTCTCAGCATGGGTCTGACATCCTGCAGACAACTGTGGGAAGAAGGAGAATCAGATCTGGACTTACCCAACTCATCGGTTGCTTCCACTGATACCAAGTCTCCCACTTAGATCAGACGAGTCTGTATCTGGTCCAGCATGAGGAAGGAATATCTGCCTCTCCTTGTCCTGTGATCAATCCCAGAAGGGTGCAGAGATGGCCTCTGGGCCTAAGGTTGGAGGCTGGACAGAGCTGGGTGGGGCAACTCAGGTCTCTGCCTGGTCCCTGGTTAAAGAAAATGGTGGCAGTCAGTGTCTCCTCACCAACAGCCAGGCTCAGGTCCAGATTTCCCCATTCTGCCTTCTTCAGAGTTCCTACTGCTAGCTTCTGGCCTGCTGCCACAGATAGTGGTATGGGGCAGGTGCCAAGTGCTGAGGAGCAACTGATCTCTGTTGCCTCATCCCAAGAGACCCCGAGAATGGCAGATGACCCTGTGTGTTGGGGGCTCCTATCTCAGAGTGGTGGTGGGTTGCAGTCACCTCCAGGGGAAAACCCTGGATGCTTGAATCCGAGTCTTCCCTCAGACAAACATTCACTCACCAACTAACATTCACCTACTCACAGTCTTTATGGACACTCGCTTGGTAGAGACTCCCACTCCAACCAGTTCTGTTGCCATCTTGCCTACTTCCTGGTTATTTTTTAATTATACATTTGCTGCACTTACTATTTGTCTTTTGTGTTCATCATGGTTATGATTTCCTTAAAGTTTTCAGACCAGATGACACACAAAATTACCAACCATAAGAAAGTTTATTTTATTTATTTATTTATTTTTGAGTTGGAGTCTCACTCCGTCGCCCAGACTGGAGTGCAGTAGCCGCTCCAGGCCACTGCAGCCTCGACCTGCTGGGCTCCAGTGATCCTACCAGAGCTGCATGGAATTTCTCCCATCCCCACCCAAACCCAACTGTCCCTGACCCCCACCCCCACCACGGAATGCCTGAGGTTCTGCATTCTCCTGTTTAAATTAAAAATCAGGAGCATCTTCTAGTGTGATCACTCTCTGGGTCCGGCCGTTGACTCTTGTGTTGTGGAGGCTGACAGCTATGGGCATTTCTCAGCCTACAGGGCTGGTGTCAGAAGGAGGTAAGTTTGCAGGGTCTGGGGCCTATGATCAGACTCCATAGTATCCCCCTCAAACCTTCAGGAATTCAAATTTGTCCCTCTGGGGAC
>NW_007243392.1:5801-12665 GCF_000164805.1 Carlito syrichta
AGCTGGAAAACTGCTTGGTTGGTTAGTTCTGCTGTCATCTGTGATGGCATGTCCTCTTTGTGGCTGGGGCTGGAGGGCACAGCTCAGAGCCCCTCAGAACCAGCAACCTAGAGATTGCTTCTCTTTCATTGTTAGAAGCTGTTTTGTCTGAGGAACAGGGAGAGGGCAGCTGGGGAAGACGTCAACCAACACAAGGCTTGGCATCCTTTTTCTTCTGAATTTTTAGTCCTTTATTGAACCCTCAGGTTTTCAGATCCATTCTCTTTTTGCCAGGAACTCAAGGCATACCCTCTACTCTTGTCTTCCCTGTGGAGAAGATGTTTCTCCTGTTCCCTCTCTACTCATGAATGGGGAAGAGTGGGCCATGTTGTTGGTCTTCAATAGAAGGTTGTAAAAGCGTGGTTCCTTTCTTCTTCCTTCCTTTCTTTCTTTCTTTCTTTCTTTCTTTCTTTCTTTCTTTCTTTCTTTCTTTCTTTCTTTTCTGTCTTTCTCTCTTACTTTTTATTATAAAACTGTGGGGTACAATTGAGGGTTAGGTATACAAACTTTGATTATGGAGTTATCCTTGTTGATGAGGTATGCCCCTTCCTCCCCTAGCAGTTTCCCTCAACTGCCAATCACAGCCCCTTCCCCTGACAGGTTCCCACTATTGCCAATCCCTTTCTTATAGTATTATAATTGTTCAAGGTCCAATTATGAGTAAGAACATATGATATTCAGATCCTTGTTTCTGTGATAGTTCACTGAGTGTGATCGACTCTAAAACCATCCAAGGGGAGGAGCACAAAATCAGCAACAAAATTTTCTAGCATTAGTACTAGGTTAGGACATGTGCCCTTATTAATGAGGTGCATTTGCTGTGGACCGATTGTATTTAACTAGCATCTTCAAGAGGGCTTAGTGATCAGGGGTAGGCTTCATACAACTTGGTCTGACCTGACTGACCCTGCCTCATATCTGCTTCTTCCTGGCTTGTTACTTGCCATTATTGGGAGATTAAAGAGGAAGGACCACAGGTGGGCTCCTTTGCCACACCCAGCTCTGAAATGACAAGCAGTTGAAAAATCTCTGCACACCTCCCCTGACAATTCTGCCCCAATATATTTCCTGGCTGTTTTCTAGCCGTCTAGAGCCACTGCTGGTGGTACAATGACAGTATCTCAGAGAAGTCCACAACTCCCTCAGACAGAATAGCCCGAATCTGCCCCATCGCAGGTACCTTGAGTGGTGTAATGAGAACCACTTTCATGCTGGGCTTAGTTCAGCATCAGGTGATCTTTGAGGTTCCTGGGATGCTGGCTTGGGAGATATTTCCTTTGAGTACTTTTGTTGTGTGAGTGAGGTGAGGAAAGAAGCGGCCGTCTTCTAGAAGTGGCAGGGAAAGGGAGAGTGAGGTGGAGCTGGGCTCTAACTTTTGGAACCTGCAGGCTCCATGACACAGGACCCAGGGTGCTGAGAACTGCACAAGGGGGAACCTCACTCACTGGTGAGTGTTCCCACCACAGACACCCCGACCCCTGGCTTGGGAGACAATTATGAGTCTGGCGGGTGTCTGTTAAGGACACCCTAGGGCGGCCTTGCAGCTAGCTGGGAAGGCTTGGGTTTTTCTTCTTGGAGACCCTGTGGGGAATCTTGGTGACCTGGGACATGTTGTCTTGTGGAATAACTCTTGACTGGAGGAGTAGTGTGTCCAATTCACTAGGCGACATCTGCACATTGGTCCTTACCCATGAGCTCCTTACCACATGGTCTTTATCCGTGAGTTCCTCACTGATTCCCCTAGGAATAATGGGAAGTTGAGAAATCTTTCATGTCTGCCCTGTCTCCATTTCCCTTCACCTTCTTTTTGTCCCTACGGCTGGTCTAGTGCTGGGACGGACCATAATTAAGAACTCTGGTGTCTTCCTGTCTCCATTCACAGCTTTGCCCTTTCCCATACCCACTCCCAACCCAGCACCCAGGCTACCTTGGGCACAGCACACAGCAACCCTATTGCCTGTAGCTCCTCCTCCAGGCAAACCTCTGATGCTACCTGCTTTTCCCAGGCCAACTCTGGTGGCATCAGATGGTACCCACAGCCTGAGCAGGGCAGTTATCCTCAACAGCATCATGAATGTCAGCAGAGAAGGGGGGCTTCCAGAACTCCGACTCACTCAGACCTTCATCCTGCCTCAGGCACCCCTCAGCTGCTGTTTCCCAGAAGCCCTCTGTGAGGGCAATGTGTGTCCCCCAGCATCTCTTGTGGATGCTCTTTGGCCTGCCCCGGAACCTAGGGGCACCTGGGCCAACGAAGGAGACTCGTGCCTAGGCCACCTTCCTCTAGCGCCACCATCAGCTGCCCTGCTGGCCCCCATTGTGTCTTTCCGGAGCAAGGGACCACAGCCACAAGAGTCTTCTGGGAATGGCAGCCTACACCCCTCTCAGGCCTGGGGTCCGCTGCAAGATTTTTGGAGCTCCAACAGCATATATGCCAACTTCTGGCGCTGGCAGTGCTTCAAGTCCCTGGCCTGGAGGCACCTTCCACAGAGTCCTGATGTTGAGGTGCTTTCCTGCATCCTCATGTGAGCAGCCCTAGCCTGAGCCCAGTCTGGAGACCACATAGAGAGCAGCAAGGGTAGAGGGAGTCGGGTGATCTAGGGAACCCCAAAGAAAGGTCATAGCCCCCTGGGAGCTGAGAAATATGGGCTGGTCACATGACTCCCCCAGTGGAGCTGCCTAAGGTTCACCCTCTGCCTACAGCGGTTCCGGGTACCGCTCTCTGCTGTTCTGGGCACCTGTTCCTGCTCCCCACAGGGACTATGAGCTTTCTGTCTCTCTAGAGCTGCCAGGAAACTGGTTAAAGGCTCAGCCCTGGGGCCCTGGGACCTGCGTGTTAACCCTCACTCCAGATGAATCCAGAAGGGTATCATCAGCTCAGGCTGTCCTGAACACTACAGACTTGGCATTCGTGTCTAGAGACTCAAAGGCCCAGGTCTGAGTGACTGTAGGGTCAAGTCTAGTCAGGGCCAGCCTCCAAGTCGGAGGTGGCCTACTCTGGCTGTGTTCCCATGAGGTTGAGAGTGAAGTCTGTGCTTCTTCCCCTTCCCATCAGGGCACTAATCCCATTCTGAGAACCCCAGCCTCGAGGCTTGGTCTTGTCCTGACCACCTTCTATAGTGTTACATGCAAAGCCCCTCAAGTTGACCGTTAGGGCTTCAAGTCTGGAATTGAGAACGGGGTACAAATAATGCACCCTCAGCACTAATTATTCCACACAGGCATATTGCAGACTCATAGGGAAGGCAGGGATGCCACATGATCCCCGAGGTGTTGATATTTGCTCATGACGGGGGGCGTGGGGTCCCAGGTGCCCATACTGGGGTATGATGCGACCGAAACAGATGGCAGGAAAGACCAGGAGCCCTATGTATAGGTACTCGGTGGGGATGGCTCTGCAAGGAAGGTGGGCATGGCCGTGTGACTGACCCTTTTGTTTGCAGTCCAGGGCTCCAATCACTGGCCCATCTGAAGCCCATCATGCCCCTGAAGGAGGGACTTTGTCGGGCCATGAGGAGTGGCAGCGCACCAGTACCTCCAACCAAATGATGTATTATGAGATGGTTGCAAAGTGAGTCGGGGTCCTGGGTGCCAGGGTTGCTGAGCTGAGTGTGCAGAGGATGGGGAGAGTATGTAGACTGTCACAGGAAACTCTGGCCCTTTGACGCTCAGCAAGCTCCAACCTTTACCTAGAGGGCTTAGGGTCGTTCTCCTGCCATCTCAGAAGCACCAACTACCAGGCCTGAGGTCAATCCTCTTGTTGATATTGGAGGTAATGGCGGGAACAGTTACCAAAATCGTTTAGAGGGATTGCACAGAGTTGCCACATATATTTCCAGGGTCCACTGTCCTTCGGAAAAGTGGTCAGGAGCTGGGAATCTGCCATCCCAGCTTGGTCTGGGGACAGTTGGTGGGTGGCCAGCATCTCAGGCACAGGAGACCTGCTTCCAGCCCTGCTGCCATAGCTCCCCATTCATCACCTCTGCTACATCAGATGGACAGGAGACCTCAGAGGACATGAGATCCCTCCTCTAGTTTATGTGTCCTTATCTTCATGTGTCCTGGACCACATCTTTCCCACGTTATCCTCAAGCTCTCAAGTCCTAGCCTTGGGGCTCCTCCTCAGGACAACCTCCCTCATGTTTTTCTTGAATAGTAGTCCTAATCCGGCTGCATATTCAAGAAGGATTATCTGCTGTGGGCCCTACACGTGCTGGATGAGTAGGCCCCAAACTGTGGCCTTGCCTATGGAAGTGTCCCCCTCCTGGGACTGTCCCCAGGCAAGGCCGGGATGGGATCCTGAAGACAATCCCTCCCCATCCCTGCCTTTGAGGGCTGCTGGAGTTTGGGGGCTGGCCTGGACCTTTTCTCAGTGTTGTTGTGTCTCCTTTATCCCCAGGTTCATGGAATTTGAGTCTGAGGAAATGCAAATTCAGGAATTGCAGCCGATGACAGTGCCCCTGGTCCTGCCTCTCCCAGCCCCACTGAGGCCTGACCCTTAAAGGCCTCTAGCCCCTGAGGGTGCCTGACCAGGTACGACTTCCCACTTCCCTACAGGAGAATTTGACTGCAGCCAAGGGGCACAGGGAGGCCGCTGTCCACTCTTTCCATACTTTCCTGGCCTATGCAGAGCCTTATAACTCATCTGCTCATGGAAGTAGCCTGGGAGTCACCTGGTCAAGTTCCAAATCTTTATTGCTTTCCCATCTAAAACCCACCATTCAGTCTGCTTAGCAATGGGCATTTGTGGTGTGAGACCTGGGATCTCAGTGGCTCCCAGCGTCCTCACACATGATGCTGTCATGTCTATTTCACCTCCTGCATCGTCAGCTCTTGTGGTCCTAGTCAGTTGTCCCAAGCCAGGCTGGACCCATTTTGTGTCCCCAGAGTGATGGAGGTGAGAGCTGAAGGCCCTGTAACTCCCGTTCTTGTTCATCTTGGCCTCAGTTTACCTTCCCAGTAATGCCAGAGCCAAGGCCCTGCCTGCTCACCTGGTACCACCCAGACCCCAGTGGCCACCAGAGACCCAGGCCCCCAAGTAGATTCTGCCAGAAGCCATGAGAGAGTACTTTAATATCATGGAGGGATTGCTGGGGTCTTGCCTCCAGGCACAACAGCAAGAGCACAAAATTCTACAACCTCAGGAGCAGGAGGAGACATTCCCGGGCCAGGGTCTCCTGAGCTACCTTGAGAAGCTGTGCTGCCAGGAGGACGTTATTACCAAGGTGAGGTGTCCTGGAATGCCATGGTCTCTGGTTTTCTGGGGACTCAAGCTCTTGGAATTCAGCTCTGTTATTCAGCTACTAAGCAATGTGTGTGTGTGTGTGTGGGGTGTGTGTGTGTGTGTGTGTGTGTGTGTGTGTGTGTGTTTGTGCAACTAAGGGTGACCAGGATATAAAACACCATGCATGGGGTGTAGACCAGGAAGGGTGGTAATTTCTTTCTGGCTCTCCCGGGATCCCTTTGGCTTCAGGGTTCTCCATGCTCAAGATGCTCTCATGCTTTCCCTGTAATCATCGGTGCAGGCTGTCATTCATCCACAATTCCTAGAAGACCTGCTTTCCCCGGATCTGCAGAGGGATCCCTTGGCCGTTACCGAAGAGCTTGAGTAGGATGAAGGACTGACCCTCACACTAGTACCCCAGAAGAGGGAGGGCCACCAGGTATGTCAGAGCAGCTAGGAACACCAGGGCAGGGAATGACACTGTGAAATGCAGGGGAGGGAGAGACACCAGGGACACAATCGGAGGGAAGGAGAGCAGAGCACCAGGGCAGGAATGGACACTGGGAACACCAGGGGAGAGAGGGACACTAGAACACCAGGGAGGGAAGGCCACCAGGTACTTAGGGCTGGGTGCGACATGGGGAACCACAGGGCAGGGAGGAATGCTGGAAAAACCAGGGTGGGAGGGACAACAGGAACATCAGGGAAAGAAGGGACACCTGGGCTTCCAAGGTAGAGGGACTCCAGGAGCACCAGGGCAGTGAGGGGCACCAGGAAATCCAGGACTGGCTGGGACACCAGAAATACAAGGGCAGTGAGAAACACAGGGATCCCCAAAAGGGAGAGAGACACCGGGAACATCTAGGCAGGAATGGACACCCGGACCACCAGGGGAGGAAGGGATTCTGGGAAGACAGGGATAGGCAGGCACAATGGAAGCACTGTGGCAGGGAGGAACATGGGGAACTGCCGGGGAGCAAAGGACTCTTGCAACATCAGGGGAAGGAAAGACACCTCAAACACCAGGGTAAATATAGACCCCGGGACCTCAGGGCAGGGAAGGTCACCAGGAATCCAGGGTAGGTAGGAATGCCAGGAACACCTGGGGAGAAAAGGACACTGGGGAACATGAGTGGAGTGAAGGACACTGGGAGTTTCAGGGCCGCGAGGCACACTGGGAACTTCAGGAGATGGAGGGACAATGGGGACATCAGGGCAGGGAGGAATACCAGGAACTTCAGGGGAATGAGGGACACTGGGAACACCAGTGATGGAAGGGTACCCAGTACGACAGGGGAAGGAGAGACACCAGGAACACCAGAGCAGGGAGAGACACAAGGCACACCAGGGTAGGTAGGGCCACTAGGAACTTCAGGACAAGGAGAGATATCAGGAAAACCAAGGCAACAGGGACAGTGGGAACACGAGAGCAGGGAACATGTGGAAGTCCAGGGGCGGAAGAGACACAGGAAACACCAGGGGAATGAGGGATACTGGGTACAGCAGGGCAGGGAGGGACCCCAGGAATTTCATGACATGGTGGAGCACCAGGAACTTCAGAGAGTAGGGACACTAGGAACACCAGGGAAAGGAGGAAAACCAGC
>NW_007243392.1:13617-14179 GCF_000164805.1 Carlito syrichta
GGGTGCCAGGACCACCCTAAGTCATGGCGCCTCAGGGTTGCGCTCACTTTCCCTCAAGTCTGCAGGTAGCCAAGGAACAGAGACACAAGCCTGTGGTCACCAACTAAGTCAGATAAGACACCAACATGCCCCAGATGGCCCTGCAAAGCCCTCCTGGACATGGCTGAGTGCACACCCCCCTGTCCTGACCTGAGGACCTTACTCTACTCCCAAGGTGCCAAAGCCTTCCACACCCTCATCTGCCCAGGACCACCGTCCCATGTCTCCTGGTCTCTTAGAAGAAGCCCCTCCTGTCTGTGTGACAGCTGGACACGTGGCTATGTTTAGTGAGGATGAGGATGAGCCCCCCAGCCTGGGCTTCCTCTTTGACTCTAGGGACCACCTGCTGCCCTGGGAGCCTTCCTTGATGCCAGGCCCTTCCTCCGGACTTCGATGCCTTGGAGATCAAGGTCATCAGCAAGTCCACCATCCCCCACCTACTCAGCAAATGGGCCATAGCTCAGCATCCCTTCCTGATGCCAAGTCCAGAGTGCCAGCTCTCCTTGGAGGACTGTCCTCTGGT
>NW_007243393.1:0-963 GCF_000164805.1 Carlito syrichta
TACTTAACTAGCAGGCCAGTGAGTTAGCCGGCTGGTCAGATGAATTAACTAGTTGGCCAGCAAGTGAGCCGACTGGTGAGCTGACTTAACTAGTCAGCTAGCAAAGTAAGCCGACTGTTTAGCTGACTTAACTATTTTGGCTGGCGAGTGAGCTGACTGGTCAGCTGACTTTAGTCAGCTGGCTAGTGAGATGACAGGTCAGAAGACTTAACTAGTCAGCTAGTGATTGAGCTGACCGATGAGCCCACTTAACTAGTCAGTCATCAAGTGAGCCAATGTAAGAGTTGCCTTAACTAGTCAGCCAACGAGCTAGCTGACCAGTGAGCTGACTTAACAAATTGACTGGTGAGCAAGCCGACTAGTTAGCTGACATGTTGGCCTGTGAGTGAGCTGACAAGTAACTGACCTGTTGGGAGGGAGTGAGCCAACTAATTTGCTGACCAGTTGGCAGGAGAGTGAGCTGACTAGATAGCTGACCTGATTGAAAGAGAGTGAGCTCACTATTTAACTGATCAGCTGGTTGAGTGGCTAGCCGATTAGTTAGCTAAGTAATTAGCTGATTTGCTAGCTGACATAACTAGCTAGCTGACTAGTTAGCTGGCTATCTAACTGACATAACCAGCCAGCAAACAAGCTATCTAGCTGTCTAGCTAGCTGACTTAACTAGCTAGCTATCTGGCTAGTTAGCTGGCTACCTGACTTAACTATCTTGCTGACAATCTAGCTGACTAGCTAGCTTACTGAACTGGCTAGCTGAGTAGCTAGCTTAACTAGCTAGCTGAATAGTTAGCTGACATGCTAGATGACTTAAATAGATAACTAGCTAACTAGCTGACTTTACTAGCTGACTAGCTAGTTGGCTGGCTAGCTGGCTAGCCTGCAAAAAAAAAATAGTTAGCTACCAGGTTGGTTAGATGGCTAGCCAAATGGCTTACCTAACTAGCTACCTGTCGTGGTAGCTGG
>NW_007243394.1:0-823 GCF_000164805.1 Carlito syrichta
AAACCCAAGAGAATCTGTCAAAGGCCTCCTTACATTGATAAAGGCCTTTGGAAAAATCTCAGGATACAAAATAAATGTACAAAAGACAATCGCATTTCTCTACACCAATAATAAACAAACAGAAACCCAAATAAAAAACACAGTTCCATTCACAATAGCCACAAAAAAAAATGAAATACCTTGGCATCTTCCTGAACCAGAGACGTGAAAGACCTTTACAATGAAAATTACAAAACACTGCTCAAAGAAATCAAAGCCGACATGAACAAGTGGAAAAATATCCCATGCTCATGGATCGGAAGAATCAACATTGTGAAGATGTCCATCTTACCTAAGGCAATCTACAAATTCAATGCAATACCCATTAAATTACCAACAACATTCTTTTCAGACCTAGAAAAAACAACACAGGAATTCATATGGAAACACAAACATCCAAGAATAGCCAGAACAATCCTCAGCAAAAAAAACAAAGCAGGTGGTATCACAATACCAGATTTCAAACTTTACTATAAAGCTACAATCATCAAAACAGCTTGGTATTGGTACAGGAACAGGCATATAGATCAATGGAACAGAATTGAGATTCCAGAAGCAAAACCTCAATTTCTCAACCAACTCATCTTCGACAAAGCCCCCACCACCTACCAATGGGGAGAGGAGAACCTATTCAGTAAATGGTGCTGGGAAAATTGGCTGACCACATGCAGAAGATTGAAACAGGACCCCTATCTATCCCCATGCACAAAGGTTAACTCCAAATGGATCAGAGACCTAAATGTAAAACCTCAAACCATAAGAACCTGAGAAAAGGAAGGAAATA
>NW_007243395.1:0-683 GCF_000164805.1 Carlito syrichta
CTTAATTAGCTAGCCAGCTGGCTAGGCTACAGACTTAATTATGTCACTAACTAGCTAGAGAGCTGGCTAGCCAGCTGACTTAACTAGCTCTCTTAACTAGCTGTCCTGCTATCTAGCCAGTTGAATTAACTTGCTTGCTACATAGTCAACTAGCTATCCAGCTGAAATAACTAGGTGACTTTTCTAGCTTGCCAGCTGTGTAATGACAACTGGCAAGCTACCTAGCTAGCCAGCTGGCTAGTCAGCTGAGTTAACTAGGTGACTTAACTAGCTAGTCAGCTGACTATACATGTGATATAACTAGTTAGCTACCTAGCTAGCCAGCTGGCTAGCCAAATGACTTAATTGCCTAGCTACGTATATACTCAGCAGGCTATCCAGCTGACTTAACTAGCTGGCTTCACAAAGTAGACAGTCAGCTAGCCAGCATATGTAACTGGTTAGCTATCTAGCTAGACAATCGTATAACTGTCTTAACTAGCTAGCCAGCTGACTTAACTAGCTACCTACCTACATAGCTTGCTTGCTTGCAAGCTGTCTTATCTACCTAACTACCTTTCAATCCTGCTGGCCAGCGAGCTGTATTAAGGATGTGACTTAACTAGCTAGCCAGGTGGCTAGTCACCTCACTTAAATCTAGCTATCCTGCTTGCCAGCTGGCTCTCAAACTGACTTAACTAACA
>NW_007243396.1:0-548 GCF_000164805.1 Carlito syrichta
AAGTCAGTTGTCTAGCCAGCTGGCTATCTAGTTAAAAAGCTTGTTACAATGGATGTGTAGCCATCTGGCTCGCTAGTTATTTCAGCTAGTTAATTCAGTTGAGTAGCTAGGCAGCTAGCTAGTTAAGTCAGCTTTATATGTCAGCTAGTCAGCTAGTTAAGTCAGCTAGCTATATGATAGCTAGATAGGTGGCTAGCAAAATGAATCATCTAGTTAAGTCAGCCAGCTTGCAAGATAGCTAGCTAGTTAAGTCAGCTATTTAAGTGAGCTGGGTAGCTAGTTAAGTCTGTTAGTTAAGTCAGTTGGAGATCCAGCTGGCAAGCAGGATAGCTTTAAGTCACGTGGCTAGCCACCTGGCTAGCTAGTTAAGTCACATCATTAATACAGCTTGCTGTCCAGCAGGATTGCTAGGTAGTTAGGTAGATAAGACAGCTTGCAAGCAAGCAAGCTATGTAGGTAGGTAGCTAGTTGAGTCAGCTGGCTAGTTAGTTAAGACAGCTATACAGTTGTCTAGCTAGATAGCTAGCTAGTTACGTATGCTGGCTAGC
>NW_007243397.1:0-840 GCF_000164805.1 Carlito syrichta
ACATCTGCCTCTTCCACCCTAGCAAGGAGATAGTGCTGTACCCATATTGTTAGATATGCTGTTGCCTATGACAGTTAAAAATGCTTAACTCTAGTGGTAGACTCTGTTTAAATGGGGTTTAGATGATTATTCTGAAAGTAGGAGACATATAACTATTGCAATGGCAAGTGAAATCCAAGCCCAAATGGATGACATATGCACAGTCCTTTTGTATATATACTAAGGCAAGATGGTAACAAAATCTGTATATTTGAGAAAATACTAAGAATTTTGTCTGGAATTAAAGATATAATCTGAGGTATTTGATTTAAGAGCTTGAGGTGATTTAATTACTGTGACTGTTTAATGAAAGTAAAATGGTCATCCATTTGGATGCCTGTCTAGTCCTTAGGGGAGAAAAAAGAGGCATAGGCAGTTAGGGAACTCAGCATTCATGATTCTGCTAATTATACATTTTTTTTTTTTTTTTAGAAAGCAAGATTTATTGAGAGGACAGAAAAAACTCCTACAGTGGTAGGGGACCCAAAGGAGTTGCCTGCTAATTATACTTTTAAACACTGGTCATCCAAGAAGAAATATCCATGATAATATCTAGATGTTTGTGGGGATTAGTATAGATAGAGTAGAAAAGGTGAAGGGAGAAACTCAGCTAAAAGATAAGGAATATCCCTTGCATGGGATAGAAAAACCACCACCATAGAGCAAAGATTCTCAAATAAGGGAAGTTTTCCTCTCTGGGGGGATATTTGGCAATATCTAAGACTATTCCTGATTGTTATGATTGTGGTGGTGGAGAGAGCAGAGCCACTTGTACTTGGTGAGTAGAGACCAGAGATGCTG
>NW_007243398.1:0-913 GCF_000164805.1 Carlito syrichta
AAAATAATGATTATAATAATAATATTTTAAATTAATTAGTATTTTTTATTATGGTTTTGTGGGGTATAGTTAAGGGTTAGGTGTACAATTACGTTTCATTCAGGCACCCTGTTGATAAGAGATGTTTTCCCATCCCCCGACAGATATTTGCTACTGTTCATCCCATCCCCCTCCCCCCCATAGTTTCCCAGTACCATCAGTCATTTTCTCATAGTATTGCATTGGATGTTCAAGGTCCATTATATGAGTGAGAACATGTGATATTCGGATATTTGTTTTTGTGAGAGGTCACTCAGTATTATAGACTCTAGTTCCATCCAGGTTGCAGCGAAATTCATGATTTTGTTCTTTTTTATGGCTGCGTAGTATTCCATCATGTATATGTACCACATTTTTTTAATCCAGTCCTCTTTTGATGGGCAGCATGGTTGTTTCCAGGTTCTTGCTATTGTGAACAATGCTGCGATAAACATACGTGTGCAGGTATCTTTTTTATAGAGTGATTTGTGTTCTTCAGGGTATATTCCCAGTAGGGGGATTGCAGGGTCATATGGAAGGTCAATTTTTAGAGCTTTTAGGAATCGCCACACTGCTTTCCACAGAGGTTGCACTAGTTTACACTCCCACCAACAGTGTAGAAGTGTTCCCTTTTCACCACACCCTCTCCAGCAGCTGTTATTTTTTGAGTTGTTGATAATTGCCATTCTGACTGGAGTTAGGTGGTATCTCAGTGTGGTTTTGATTTGCATCTCCCTGATGATTAGTGAGGTTGAGCATTTCTTCATGTGTTTGTTGGCTGCTCAATGTCTTCTTTTGTGAAGTGTCTGTTCATATCTTTTGCCCATTTTATAATGGGGTTGTTTGTTTTCTTCTTTTCAGTATGTTTCAGTTCCTTGTAGATCCAGGATGTTAA
>NW_007243399.1:0-9780 GCF_000164805.1 Carlito syrichta
AGCAGGACTGGATTAAAAAAATGTGGTACATATACACGATGGAATACTACGCAGCCATAAAAAAGAACAAAATCATGAATTTCGCTGCAACCTGGATGGAACTAGAGTCTATAACACTGAGTGACCTCTCACAAAAACAAAAATCTGAATATCACATGTTCTCACTCATATAATGGACCTTGAACATCCAATGCAATACTATGAGAAAATGATGGATGGTACTGCGAAACTATGGGGGGGAGGGGGATGGGATTAACAGTAGCAAATATCTGTCGGGGGATGGGAAAACACTTCTTATCTACAGGGTGCCTGAATGAAACGTCATTGTACACCTAACCCTTAACTGTACCCCACAAAACCATAATAAAAAATACTGATTAATGAAAAAAAAACTGATCTTGAATAACTACAACAGATGATCAGAAATTACTATGCATACCTCCATGAAAACAAACTAAATAACCTAAATAAAATGGAGGGCTTTATGACATCACACAACCTCCCAAGATTGTAACACAAAGACATTGTGACACTAAACAGATCGATAACAACCCAGAAAATTGACTCCATTAAAAGAAAACTACCTACAAAAAAGCACTCGACCAGATGACTTTCCAGCAGAATTCTGGAGAACAAGGAGAAGCTAACACCAACTCTATTGAAAGTATAGATAGGGATCAACTGTCACATTTCAATAACTAGCTTGAATGTGAAGGAACTAAATGCACCACTGAAAAGACATAGAATGGCAAAATGGATAAAATATCACCAGGCAACAATTTATTGCATTCAAGAGACTAACCTTATTACAAAGGACACTCACAGACTCAAAGTAAGAGAATGGGAAACAAATTTTCAGGTGAATGGAACACAAAAGAAAGGAGGAGTCACAATCTTAACCTCAGACAAAATACCCTTTAAGTTATCAAAAATCAAAAATGATACAGAAGGCCACTACATAATGATAAAAGGTTCAGTCCATCAACAAGAAATATCCATCCTAAATATATGCACCCAACATAGGAGCACCAACTTTCATAAAGCAGCTTCTGGGTAAACTAAAAAAAGACATCGACTCCAATACCATCATAGCTGGGGACTTCAATACCCCACTCACAACCTAGACAGATCATCAAGACAAAAAATCTGCAATGAGATCCGAAACCTCAATATGACTCTTGACCAAATGGACTTAATTGATATCTACAGAACACTCTATCCAAAAACCATAGAATATACATTCTATTCATCACCACATGGAACATACTCTAAGATCAACCACATACTTGCCCATAAATCAAGTATAAGCAAATTTAAAAAGACTGAAATTTTACCATGTACCTTCTTGGAACACAGTGGAATAAAAATAAACATTAACACCAACAAGGTTCCCTCAAAACCCACAAAAACATGGACACTAAACAGCATGATGCTAAACAACTCCTGGGTCAAAAATGAAATCAAAACAGAGATTTAAAAATACCTGGAAACAAATGAAAATCTTAGCAAAATCTTTGGGATGCCATGAAAGCTGTAGTAAGAGGAGAATTTATATCCCTACAAACGCACATGAAGAAAATGGAAGAATCACAAATTAATAGCCTAACAAGCCACCTAAGAAAGCTGGAAAAGCATGACCACCAAACCCCTAATTTCAACAGAAGAATCCAGATCACCAAAATAAAATCCAAAATCCAGGACATAGAAGACAAAAAGATAATACAAAAAACTAAATGAAAAAAAAAAAGCTGGTTCTTCGAAAGGATAAACAAGATTGATGGTCCCTATGTAGACTGACCAAGAAAAAGCCCAAATAAACACAATCAGAAACACAGAAGATGAAGTGACATCTGAACCTGAGGAAATACAAAAGATTATTAGAGACTACTATGCACACTTGTATGGAAACAAACTTGAAAACTCTAAGGAAATGGAGGACTTTCTGACATCACACAACCTGCCTAGGTTGAAACAAGAAGAAATTAATACCCTAAATAGACCAATAACAATCAAGAAAATTGACTACGTAATAAGAAAACTACCTACCAAAAAAAAGGCCGGGTCCAGAGGGCTTTCCAGCAGAATTCTACAAGACATTTATGGAGGAGCTGATACCAATCCCACTGAAGATATTCCAGGCAATTGAGAAAGATGGAATTCTCCCCAAATCATTTTACGAAGCTAACATCACATTGATACCCAAGTCAGGTAAAGATCCAACAAAGAAAGAGAACTAAAGGCCAATATCTTTGATGAACACAGATGGTAAAATTCTCAACAAGGTCCTAGCAAACCGGATTCAACAAAATGTCTCAAAAATCATCCATCATGACCAAGTAGGCTTCATCCCAGGGACACAAGCCTGGTTCAACATTCATAAAACCATAAATGTAATTAAATACATCAACAGATGTCAAAATGAAAACCACATGATTATATTATTAGATGCAGAAAAGGCTTTGATAAAATCCAGCACCCCTTCTTGATAAAAACCCTAGAACATCTAGGCATATGGGGAACATACCTCAAAATAGCAAAAGCCATCTACAAGAAACCCACAGTCAGCATACTCCTAAATGGGCAAAAATTGGAACTATTTCCCCTGAAAACTGGAACAAGACAAGGATGCCCACTCTCACCCCTCCTGTTCAACATTGTATTGGAAGTCCTGGCTAGAGCAATCAGAGAAGAGAAGGCAATCAGGGGTATCCAAATAGGAAAAGAGGAAGTCGAGTTATCTCTCCTTGCAGATGACATGATCGTGTACCTTGAAAACCCAAGAGAATCTGTCAAAAGCATCCTTGCACTGATAAAGGCCTTTGGCAAAGGCTCAGGATATGAAATAAATGTGCAAAAGACAATCACATTTCTTTACACCAATAATAAACAAACAGAAACCAAAATAAAAACCACAATTCCATTCATAATAGCTACAAAAAAAATGAAATACCTTGGCATCTTCCTAACCAGAGATGTCAAAGACCTTTACAATGAAAACTACAAAACTCTGCTCAAAGAAATCAAAGATGACACAAACAAGTGGAAAAATATCCCATGCTCATGGGTTGGAAGAAACAACATTGTGAAGATGTCCATTTTACCTAAGGCAATCTACAGATTCAATGCAATACCCATCAAATTACCTGCAACATTCTTCTCAGACCTGGAAAAAAAAACACAGGAATTCATATGGAAAAACAAATGACCAAGAATAGCCAGAGCAATCCTCAGCAAAAAAACAAAGCAGGTGGTATCACATTACCAGGCTTCAAATTTTACTATAAAGCTACAATCATCAAAACAGCTTGGTACTGGTATAGGAACAGGCATATAGATCAATGAAATAGAATTGAGATTCCAGAAGCAAAACCTCAATATCTCAACCAACTCATCTTCAACAAAGCTTCCACCACCTACCACTGGGGAGAGGAGAACCTATTCAGTAAATAGTGCTGGGAAAACTGGCTGACCACATGCAGAAGATTGAAACAGGACCCCTATCTATCCCCATACTCAAAAATTAACTCCAAATGGATCAGAGACCTAAAGGTAAAACCTCAAACCATAAGAAGCTTAGAAAATGAAGGACAGCCTGGCTCAGTGGCTCAGCCTGTAATCTCATGCCTTTGGGAGGCTGAGGTGAGTGGATTGCCTGAGCCCACGGGTTCGAGACCCACCTGGGCAGCAAGACCTCATCTCTACAATAAATCAAAAAATCAGCCGGGCATGGTAGCACATGCCTGTAATTCCAGCTACTCGGAAGGCTGAGGTGGAAGGATCGCCAGAGCCCAGCAGGTGAGGCTGCGGTGGCCAGAGCAGCCACTGCACTCCAGTCTGGGCGACCGAGTGAGACTCCAACTCAAAAAAAAAAAGAAAAGAAAAGAAAATGAAGGACATACCCTCATGGAAATCGGAACTTGCATCCAATTCCTGAACAAAACCTGAAACCCACAGGCCATAAGAGATAAGATAGACAAGTGGGACCTCATTAAACTGACAAGCTTCTACAAAGTCAAAGAAACCATCAAGAGAGCAGGGAGACAGCGTACAGACTAGGAAAAAGTATTTGCTAACTCCAGGTCTGACAAAGGCTTAACATCTTGGATCTACAAGGAACTCAAACGTGCTGAAAAGAAAAAAACAAACAACCCCATTATAAAATGGGCAAAAGATATGAACAGACACTTCTCAAAGGAAGACATCTGAGCAGCCAACAAGCACATGAAGGAATATTCAACCTCACTAATCATAAGGGAGATGCAAATCAAAACCACACTGAGATACCACCTAACTCCAGTCAGAATAGCAATCATCAATAACTCAAAAAATAACAGTTACTGGAGAGAGTATGGTGAAAAGGGGACACTTCTACACTGTTGGTGGGAGGGTAAACTAGGGCAACCTCTGTGGAAAGCATTGTGGTGATTTCTAAAATCTCTAAATATCAACCTCCCATATAACCCCACAATCTCCCTGCTGAGAATATACTCTGAAGAACTCAAATCACTCTATCAAAAAGATACCTGCACACGAATGTTTATTGCAGCATTGTTCACAATAGCAAAAATCTGGAACCAACCATGCTGTCCATCAAAAGAGGACTGGATTTTAAAAATGTGGTACATATACACGATGGAGTACTATGCATCCATAAAAAAGAACAAAATCATAAATTTTGCAGCAACCTGGGTGGAACTAGAGTCAATAATCCTGAGTGATCTCTCACAGAAACAAAGATCTGAGTATCAGATGTTTTCACTCATATAGTGGACCTTGAAATCCACCATAATAATATAAAAAAAAAAGACTGACAGTGGTGGGAAACTATGGGGGGAGGGGAAGGGAGGTAGGATTAACGGTAGTCAATATCCGTTTGAGGATGGGGAGACACCCCTTATCAACAAGGGTGCCTGAATGAAGCATATTTGTATACCTAACCCTAAACTGTACCCCACAATATCAAAATAAAAAATATTGATTAAGAAAACAAAAACAAAAAAAAGAAAGAATTCAAGGCAACTGAGAAAGATGGAATTCTTCCAATATTATTTTACAAAGCTAACACCACACTGATACCCAAACCAGGTAAAGAACCAACAAAAAAAGGTAACTACAGGCCAATATCCCTAATGAACATTGATGTAAAAATTCTCAACAAGATTCTAGCAAACTGAATCCAAAAACACATCTCAAAAATCATCCACTATGACCAAGTAGGCTTCATCCCCAATATGCAGGGTTGGTTCAACATCTGCAGCTCCATAAATGCAATTAAATACATCAACAGATGTAAAAACAAAAACCACATGATTATATTATTAGATGCAGAAAAAACTTTTGATAAAATCCAGCATCCTGTCTTGAAAAAAGCCCTCAAACATTTAGGTATAGAAGGAACAAACCTCAAAATAGTAAGCACTATTTATGATAAACCCACAATCAGTGTATTGTTAAACAGACAGAAATTGGAAACATTTCCCCTGAATACTGCAACAAGACAAGACTGCCCATTCTCAACTATCTTGTTCAACATTGTGTTGGAAGTCCAAGGTAGAACAAATAGACAAAAGATGGAAATCAGGGGTATCCAAATAAGAAAAGAGGTAGTGAAGTTATCCCTCTTTGCTGATGAAATGATCCTATACCTGAAAAATCCAAGAGAAGCTGTAAAAAACCTGCTTGCATAAAGGACTTTGTCATAAAGAACTATGACAAAGATGGGGTACAAAATAAATGTGCAAAATGTAGCTGCATTCTTCTACAACAACAACAAGCAGTTAGAGAACCAAATAAAAAGCACAATCCCATTCACAATAGCCACACAAAAATGAAATACCTTGGCATCTTCCTAACCAAAGAAGTGAAAGACATTTACAACAAAAACTACAAAACCCTGCTCAAAACTCCAAGAAGACACAAACAAATGGAAAAATATTCCATGCTAATGTATAGGAAGAATCAACATTTTTAAGATGTCCATCCTACCAAAGGCAATCTAAGATTCAATGTAATGCCCATTAAATTACCAACATCATTCTTCTCAGACCTGGAAATGACAATACAGAAATTCATATAGAGACATAAATGACCACAAATGGCCAAAAAAATCCTTAGCAAAAGAAACAAAGCAGTAGGTATCACACTTGCAGATTTCAAACTTTATTATCAGGCTACAATAATAAAAACAGTCTGGTATTGAAACAAGAACAGGCATATGAACCAATGAAACAGGTTAGAGATTCCAGAAGCAAAGCCTCAATTTCTCAACCAACTCATCTTTGACAAAGCCTCCAACAACAACCACTAGGGAGAGGAGAACCTAGTCAGTAAATGGTGCTGGGAAAACTGGCTGACCACATGCAGAAGATTGAAATAGGACCCCCTACATATCACCATACACAAAAATCAACTCTAAATGGATCAAAGACCTAAACATAACACCTCAAACTGCTGGGCTCTGTGGCTCAGCCTGTAATCCCAGAGCTTTGGGAGGCCAAGGTGAGTGGATTGCCTGAGGCTGTGAGTTTGAGACTCACCCAGGCAACTTGGCAAAGCCTCATTTCTATGAAAAATTAACCAGGCATGGTAGCGCGCACCTGTACTTCCAGCTATTTGGAAGGCTGCAGTGGAAGCGTCACCAGAGCACAACAGGACGAGGTTGCAGTAGCTGGGAGAGTGTCACTGCACTCCAGTCGGAGCAATGGAGTGAGACTCCAACTCCCAAAAAAAAAAAAAACTCAAACTATAAGAACATAAGAAAATGCAGGAGACATCCTTATGGAAAGTGGAACTGGCAGCAAATTCTTGATCCAATTGCCCATGACATAAGAGGTAAGATAGACAAGTAGGACCTCATCAAACTGAAAAACTTCTGCAAAGCAAAAGAAACCGTCAAGAGAGTGAGGATACAGCCCACAGAATGCGAAAATATGTTTGCCAACAGTATATTTGACAAAGGCCTAACATGTAGGATCTACAAGGAATTCAACCATGCCAAAAGGAAAAAGTAAACAGCCCCAATAAAAAGTGAGCAAAACAACTGTATATCTGACAAAGGCCTAGTATCTAGGATCTACAAGGAACTCAAATGGGCAAAAGGAAACAACCAAACAGCCCCATTACAAAGTGGGCAAAAGACATGAATAGACACTTCTCAAAAGAAGATATATGGGCAGCCAACAGACACATGAAAAAGTGCTCAGCCTCACTCATCATCAGAGAAATGCAAATCAAGACCACATTGAGATATCACCTAACTCCAGTAAGAATGGCCTTGATTAATAAATTAATAATGAGGGGAGGTTCCGGTAAGATGGTGATGGCATAGGTGGAATTGTGAGATTCTCTGAATGTGAGTTCCCAAAAAGACTCTTACTTTCCTTCCCCCACCCCCCTGCCCACTGTCAGCTGCACTGGTCCGAGGCCCAGGGACCCTCGGCCCATGCAGAGCCAGATATTGCGGCCCCCAGCTGCTGCTGCTCCACTATACATGGCCCCTGCCCACCGCATGGGAATCTCAAATCTCGGCTCCCTCCTTGGCTACATCATCTCACCCAGCACCCAGCACCAAGCTGCCAGTTACCCAGGGAGGCTCTAGTCGCCCACTCCTCAGAGATACCAGCTCCATTTCTGGCTGAAGCTCCCTGTGAGGAGCCCAAAGCCATTCTCACCACTCACCACCTGCCCTTTGGCGCTCTGGAACTCTGGGCCCACCCTGGCTGAGACACCCAGTGTATGATCTTATGCTTGTGTAAGGGAACAGCATATCTTCAAGAGGTGCTGATTGGTGGCTCCCAACTCCAAAGGAGGGAACTCCTGGCTTCCTCCACCCAGATCCACACCCAACTGTGCAGCTGATACCTGATGCCTCGCATGCCACCACAGCCCATTATAGTGGATTGCCCAGGGACCCAGATGAACGGGTGGAGAGAAAGGATCCATGAAAGAGGAGCTGCCCACCTTGACCATTTACCAGACAGATTTGCATTGCCCCACCCATCTAAGAACAGCCTCCACCTTCGTTCCTAAGGTAACATTGCTAAACATAACATCGCTAAACAGGAGACAAATCCCCTCCCCTATGCTGAATCAGATGCAGGCAACTCAGCATTGCAGACCTCTCAGGCAGCAGGCTAAAAGAACAAACCCAAGATGCAAGTAAATCTAGTTGCCTGCAATGAAAGCAAAGGGGAGAGGCAGAAGCTCAGAGCTGAAGGGACTTCAGAAACTCAGGAAAGGTTTCAGAACTAGTCTGATTTCTTATTTTGACTTTTGATTTTACCATTTTGACTGTTTTGCTCACTTTAGTTTGTTTTTTGACTTAGACTGTCTGTTTGTATTGGGGAAAATGCATCAAAAGTCATGATTTTATTGGACTGTCTTTGTGTGGATACTGGTGTGCTTTAGCAAATTTTGCTTTTGAATCTTTTTCACTTCTCTCTGGTCTTGTGTCTTTTTTTCACCTGTTAGTTGGTATGTATGTATGTTTTCCCTCTCACTCTTCTCTCTTTCTAACTTCTATTGACCACACGTTCCTCCATTATTTTCCTCTTTTGTACCTCCTTTTGTTCCAGGGACCAAACCTACATCCCACTGCACAGACAGATTGTAAGGCAGTGGGAAAAAGGTTCCAGTGTGCCCACACATGTTGGTGGATGCTGGAATCAGCAGATATATTCTGAAGCACAACTTCCCCCTCAACTAAACCTCAAAACTGCAAAAAGTACAGTCTGCAGCCCACACTCCAGTCTCAAAAGTGAACAAAGCCAGAGGACCCCCATTAGAAAGAACAGGAGATTGCACAAGCAAAGCAAAAGCAACCCCACCTTCCCTGAAAAACAGAATTAAAGAAGGGGAGGGAAAGGGGGAGAGAGGGAAAAATCTACACAAATGAAGAAAAACCAAAAGAAGAATATGGGTCTCTCCCAGACCCCTGGGAGGGCAGACACTGAGAAAACTGACTTTGGAATGTAAACAATGAAGAGACCCCAGAATGACTGATCTCAAACTACAAACCTAGATATCAAGACATTAATGAAAACATTAAAAAGAATTGAGGAGAGACAAGAAGAAACCAGGAAGGAGTTGATAACTGAGATAACAGTAATAAAGAATACTGTGAAAGATATAAATAACAAACTGATAAGCATGGAAAGCAGAAGAAAGAATCTCAGACCTTGAGGACCAAAATATAGAACTAACCCAAACTCTTAAAAACACAGAAAACAAGCTGTAAAACACAGAACAAAACCTTCAGGAGATGAGCGATTACTTCAAGAGAAAGAATCTAAGAGTAATTGGCCTTCCTGAAATAGAAACCACCTTGGAACAAACATTCCATGAGATTATTGAAGAAAACTTCCGTCATCTTATCATTGACACAAAAATTCACACACAAGAGATTCAGAGAACCCATGCAAGACAGTAAATGGAATACCAACTCCCAGACACAAAATGATTCACCTAAACAAAATAGGTATAAAAGAAAAAATCCTAAAAGCAACAAGAGAAAAAGGACAGATCACCTACCATGGAAGACCAATTAGAATAACAGCAGATTTATCTACAGAAACCCTACAGGCTAGGAGAGCTTGGAGCCATATCTTCAAAGTACTAAAAGATAAACAATTTCAACCAAGAATAACTCACCCAGCCAAACTAAGCTTCATCAGTGAGGGAGAATTAAAATCTTTCCCAGATATCCAATCCCTAAGAACTTATGCTACCACCAGACCACCTCTACATGAAACACTTAAGAAAGTACTAAACACAGAAGAAAAG
>NW_007243399.1:10450-11425 GCF_000164805.1 Carlito syrichta
TTCTCAGACCACAGTGGAATAAAAATAAACATCAACACCAACAAGCTTCCCCCCAAACCCACAAAGACATGGACACTAAACACCATGATGCTAAACAACTGTTGGGTCAACAATGAAATCAAAACAGAATTAAAAGATACCTGGAAACAAATGAAAATGAAGAGACATATTACCAAAATCTCTGGGATGCCATGAAAGCTGTAGTAGGAGGGGAATTCATATCCCTACAAATGCGCATGAATAAAATGGAAAGATCACAAATCAACAGCCTAACAAGTCACTTTAGGAAGCTGGAAAAGCAAGACCACAAAAACCATAACTGCAGGAGAAGAATCCAGATAACAAAAATAAAAGCCCAAATCCAGGACATAGAAGACAAAAAGATAATACAAAAAAAAATGAAACAAAAAGCTGGTTCTTTGAAGGGATAAGCAAGATCGATAGTCCCTTAGTTTGACTAACCAAGAAAAAAAGAGAAAACGCCCAAATAAATTCAATCAGAAACACAAAAGATAAAGTCACATCTGACCCTGAAGAAATGCAAAAAGATCATTAGAGACTACTATGTATACTTGTATGGAAACAAACTAGAAAACAATTTTCTAGAAAACTAGAAAATGGAAGACTTTCTGATATCACACAACCTGCCTGGGTTGAAACAAGAAGAAATCGAGACCCTAAATAGACCAATAACCATCAAAGAAATTGACTATGTAATCAGAAAACTACCTACCAAAAAAGTGACCTGTGCCCAATGGCTTTCCAGTAGAATTCTATAAAGCATTTAAGGAGGAGCTGATACCAATCCTATTGAAAGTATTCCAGGTGATTGAGAAAGATGGAACCCTCCCCAAATCATTTTGTGAAGCTAACATCACATTGATACCCAAGTCAGGTAAAGATCCAACAAAGAAGAGAACTACAGGCCAATATCTTTGATGACATAGATGCTAAATTCTCGACAGATCCTAGCAA
>NW_007243399.1:11545-15659 GCF_000164805.1 Carlito syrichta
TCAAAATAGTAAAAGCCATCTACAAGAAACCCACAGCTAACATACTCCTAAACAGACAAAAATTGGAACCATTTTCCCTGAAAACTGGAACAACACAAGGATGCCCACTCTCTCTCCTCCTGTTCAATATAGCACTGGAAGTCCTAGCTAGAGCAATCAGAAAAGAGAAGGTGATCAGGGGATTCAAAAAGGAAAAGAGGAAATCAAGTTATCTCTCTTTGCTGATGACATGATTGTGTACCTTGAAAACCCAAGAGAATCTGTCAAAAGTCTCCTTGCACTGATAAAGGACTTTGGCAAAGTATCAGGGTATAAAATAAATGCAAAAGACAATCGCATTCCTTTACACCAATAATAAACAAACAGAAAATCAAATAAAAAACACAATTCCATTCACAATAGCCACAAAAAAATGAAATACCTTGGCATCTTCCTAATCAGAGATGTGAAAGACCTTTACAATGAAAACTACAAAACACTGCTCAAAGAAATGAAGGATGACACAAACAAGTGGAAAAATATTCCATGCTCATGGATTGGAGGAATCAACACTATAAAGATGTCCATTTAACCTAAAGCAATCTACAGATTCAATGCAATAGCCATCAAACTACCAACAACATTCTTCTCAGAGCTAGAAAAAAAAATACAGGAATTAATATGGAAATACAAATGACCACGAATAGCCAGAACAATCCTCAGCAAAAAATCAAAGCAGGAGGTATCACGCTACCAGATTTAAAACTTTACTGTAAAGCTACAATTTAATCAAAACAGTTTGGTATGGGTACAGGAACAGGCATATAGACCAATGGAAAAGAACTGAGATTCTAGAAGCTAAACCTCAATTTCTTGACCAACTCATCTTTGACAAATCCTCCACCACCCACCACTGGAGAGAGGAAAACCTATTTAGTAAATGGTGCTGGGAAAATTGGTTGACCACATGCAGAAGACTCAAACAAGACCCCTATCCAACCCCATGCACAAAAATTAACTCTTAATGGATCAGAGGCCTAAATGTAAAACCTCAAACCATAAGAACCTTAGAAAATGCATGACACACCCTTGTGGAAATTGGAACTGGCATCCAATTCCTGAACAAAATCCGAAACCCATAAAAGATAAGATAGACAAGTAGGACCTCATTAAACTGACAGGCTTCTGCAAAGTCAAAGAAACCATCAAGAGAGCAGGGTGACAGCCCACACACTGGTAAAAAGTATTTGCCAACTCCAGGTCTGACAAAGGCTTAACATCTTGGAGCTACAAGGAACTCAAACACGCTGAAAAGAAAAAAACAAACAACCCCATTATAAAGTGGGCAAAAGATATGAACAGACACTTCTCAAAGGAAGACATCCAAGCAGCCAACAGACACATGATAAATGTTCAACCTTACTAATCGTCAAGAAGATGCACATTGAAACCACACTGAGATACCACCTAACGCCAGTCAGAATGGCAATTATCAATAACAAAAAATAACAGTTGCTGGAGAGGGTGTCGTGAAAAGGGAACACTTCGACAATGTTGGTGGGAGTGCAAACTAGTGCAACCTCTGTGGAAAACAGTGTGGCGATTCCTAAAAGCTCTAAATATCAACCTCCCATATGACCCTGCAATCCCCCTACTGGAAATATACCCTGAAGAACTCACATCATTCTATAAAAAAGATACCTGCACACATATGTTTGTCACAGCATTGTTCACAATAGCAAGAACCTGGAACCAACCATGCTGTCCATCAAAAGAAGACTGGATTTTTATAATGTGGTACATAAACACGATGGAATACTATGCAGTCATAAAAAAGAAGAAAATCATGAATTTTGCAGCAACCTGGATGGAACTAGAGTCTATAATACTGAGTGAACTCTTACAGAAACAAAGATCTGAGTATAACATGTTCTCACTCATATAGTGAACCTTGAACATCTATCATAATACTATAAGAAAAGGATTGATAGTGGTGGGAAACTATGGGGGGAGGGGAGGGGAAGGGAGGTGGGATTAACAGTAGTCAATATCTGTCTGGGGATGGGGAGATACTCCTTATCCACAAGGGTGCCTAAATGAAGCATATTTGTATACCTAACCCCTAACTGTACCCCACAATATTAAAATAAAAAATATTGATTTAAAATAAAAAACAAATTAAAATAAATTAATAACCACAGAAACTGGTGATGATGCAGTGATAAAGGAATGCTTCTTCACTGCTGGTGGAAATGCAAACTAGTGCATCCTCTTTAGAAAACAGTGTGGCAGTTTCTGAAAGAACTAGACATTGACCTTTCATATGACCCGGCAAATCCCCCTATTGGGAATATACCTGGAAAAACCCAAATCATTCTACAACAAAGATAACTGCATACTCATGTTTATTGCAACACCATTCACAATAACAAAAACATGTAACCAACCATGCAGCCCATTGAAACTGGACTAGATTTTTTAAATGTGGTACATGCACATGATGGAATACTATGATCCATAAAGAAGGTCAAACATATGGACTTTGCAGCAACTTGGATGGATTCAGAGTCTATCATACTCAGTGATCTGTCACAGAAACAAAGGACAGAGTACCACATGTTCTCACTCATAAGCAGACCTGAACAATTACCATAACACTATAAGAAAGGGATTGGCAGTAGTAGGATACTGCTGGGCTGGTGGTTGGGGGAACACAACATCA
Source organism: Carlito syrichta (assembly GCF_000164805.1). Classification (NCBI taxonomy): domain Eukaryota; kingdom Metazoa; phylum Chordata; class Mammalia; order Primates; family Tarsiidae; genus Carlito; species Carlito syrichta. The sequence goes on from NW_007243399.1 coordinate 14,247, forward strand.
ATAAGGGTACCTGATCTCAAACCAGGCAAAGTGGGGACCAAAGGGGGTCCAAACTTTACCTGTATGATGACCACTTGTATACCTAGTCTTGAATTGTACCCATATTTAAAATAAAATTTTTAAAAAGAAGGAAAAAAAGTGTATACATTTTTGCCAACCCATATATACAACCAACGCTATTTTACTTAAAAAAAAGTTTTAATATAAACTCAGATTGGCGATTTAAACTCTGTATGTCCAAAATTATGTGTATTTTTCATAAATAATATTTGTATAACTATATATTTGTTTTGTACAATGTAACTTGATGTGTATATATTGTGAAATAATATAATTATGTTAATGAATATTTTTGTCAGCTCACATTATCTGATTTTTTTTAACTTTTAAATTTTTTATTTTAAAATCATGGGGTACCATTCAGGGTTACATATACAAATATTCACTACGCAAGTACCTTTGTTGATGAGGTGTGCCCCCCTTCCCCAGGCAGATTCCCACTACTGTCAATACCATCTCCCCACCCCCAAACCCCCTGCAGTTTCCTGCTACTGTCAATCCTTTTCTTATAGTATTATGATAGTTGTTCAAGGTCCACTTATTACTGAGAACATATGATATGCAGTTCTTTGTTTCTGTGAAAGATCATTCAATATTTAGAGACTCTAAGTCCATCCAGGTTGCTGCGAAGTTCAAGATTTTGTGCTTCTTTATGGCTATGCAATATTCCATTGTGTATATGTACCACATTTTTTTATGCAGTTCTCTTTTGATGGGCAGTACAGTTGGTTCCATGTTCTTGCTATTGTGAACAATGCTGCAATAAACATATATGTGCAGGTATCTTTTTTATAGAGTGATTTGAATTCTATAATCCCCAGTATATTCCCAGTAGGGGGATTGTGGGGTCATATGAAAGGTTGATTTTTAGAATTTTTAGGAATCACCACACTGTTTTCCACAGAGGCTGTACTAGTTTACACTCCCACCAACAGTGTAGATGTGTTCTCTTTAAACCACATCATCTCCAGCATCTGTTATTTTTAGGTATTGATGATGGCCATTCTGACTGGAGTTAGGTGGTATCTCAGTGTAGTTTTAACTTGCATTTCTTTTTTTTCTTTTTTTTATAATCAATATTTTTATTATGATATTGTGGGGTACAGTTAAGGGTTAGATATACAAATATACTTCATTCAGGCATCCTTGTTGATAAGGGGTGTCTCCCCATCCCCAGTCAGATGTTTACTACCATTAATTCCATCTCCTTTCCCCTCTCCCTCCCATAGTTTGCCACCACTATCAGTCATTTTCTTATGGTAATACGTTGGATGATAAAGGTCCACTATATGAGTGAGAACATGTGATACACAGATCTTTGTTTCTGTGAGAGATCACTCAGTATTATAGACA
>NW_007243399.1:16385-17032 GCF_000164805.1 Carlito syrichta
TTCATGTCTTTTGCCCATTTTATAATGGGGTTGTTTGTTTTTTTCTTTTCAGCGTGTTTGAGTTCCTTGTAGATCCAAGATGTCAAGCATTTGTCAAACCTGGAGTTGGCATATACTTTCTCCCAGTCTATACGCTGTCTCTCTGCTCTCTTGATGGTTTCTTTGGCTTTGCAGAAGCTTGTCAGTTTAATGAGGTCCCACTTGTCTATCTTATCTCTTATGGCCTGTGGGTTTCAGGTTTGTTCAGGAATTAGATGCCAGTTCCAATTTTCAGGAGGGTATGTCCTTCATTGTCTAAGGTTTTTATGGTTTGAGGTTTTACATTTAGGACTCTGACACATTTGGAGTTAATTTTGGGATATGGGGATAGAGAGGGGTCTGGTTTCTATCTTCTGCATGTGGTCAGCCAGTTTTCCCAGCACCATTTACTGAATAGGTTCTCCTCTCCCCAGTGGTAGGTGGTGGAGGTTTTGTCAAAGATGGGTTGGTTGAGAAATTGAGGTTTCACTTCTGGAATCTCAATTCTATTCCATTGATCCATATGCCTGTTCCTATACCAGTACCAAGCTGTTTTGATGATCGTAGCTTTATAGTAAAGTTTGAAGTCTGGTAATGTGATACCGCTTGCTTTTTTTTTTTTTTTTTTA
>NW_007243399.1:17606-18363 GCF_000164805.1 Carlito syrichta
CACTTGTTTGTGTCATCTTTGATTTCTTTGAGCAGTGTTTTGTAGTTTTCACTGTAAAGGTCTTTCACGTTTCTGGTTAGGAAGATGCTGGGGTATTTCATTTTTTTGTGGCTATTGTGAATGGAATTGTGCTTTTTATTTGGGTTTCTGTTTGTTTATTATCGGTGTAAAGAAATGTGATTGTCTTTTGCACATTTATTTTATAACCTGAAACTTTGCCAACGGCCTTTATCAGTGCAAGGAGGTTTTTGACAGATTCTCTTGGGTTTTCAAGGTACACAATCATGTCATCTGCAAAGAGAGATAACTTGACTTCCTCTTTTCCTATTTGGATACCCCTGATTTCTCTTATTGCTCTAGCCAGTATTTCCAATACTATATTGAACAGGAGGGGTGAGAGTGGGCATTCTTGTCTGTTTCCAGTTTTCAGGGGAAATGGATCCATTTTTTGTCCATTTAGGAGTATGCTGGCTGTGGGTTTCTCATTGATGGCTTTTACTATTTTGAGGTTCATTCCCCATATGCCTAGATGTTTGAGGGTTTTTATCAAGAAGGGGTGCTGAATTTTATCCAAAGCTTTTTCTGCATCTAATGATATAATCACGTGGTTTTTGTTTAGACATCTGTTGATGTATTTAATTACACTTATGGTTTTACGAATGTTGAACCAGCCTTGCATCCCAGGGATGAAGCCTACTTAGTCATGATGGATGATTTTTGAGATGTGTTGTTGAATCCAGTTTGCTAGAATCTTGTT
>NW_007243399.1:18383-49819 GCF_000164805.1 Carlito syrichta
TGGCCTGTAGTTCTCTTTCTTTGTTGGGTCTTTACCTGGCTTGGGTATCAATGTGATGTTAGCTTCATAAAATGATTGTGGGGACAATTCCATCTTTTTCAGTCGCCTGAAATACCTTCATTAGGATTGGAATAGCTCCTCCTTAAATATCTTGTAGAATTCTGCTGGAAAGTCATCTGGTCCAGGGCTTTTTTTTGTAGATAGTTTTCTTATTACGTAGTCAATTTCCTTGACTGTTATTGGTCTATTTAGGGTCTCAATTTCTTCTTGTTTCTACCTAGGCAGGTTGTGTGATGACAGAAAGTCCTCCATTTCCTTGAGGTTTTCAAGTTTGTTTCCATACAAGTGTACATAGTAGTCTCTAATGATCTTTTGTATTTCCGCAGGGTCAGATGTGACCATCTTTTGTTTTTCTGATTGTGCTTATTTGGGTTTTTCTCTCTTTTTCTTGGTCATTGTAGCTAGGGGACCATTGACCTTGTTTATCCTTTCGAAGAACCAGCTTTTTGTTTCATTGATTTTTTGTTTTATATTTTTGTCTTCTATGTCATGGATTTGGGCTTTTATTTTGGTGATCTGGATTCTTCTGCTGAAATTAGGTTTTTGTGGTCTTGGTTTTCCAGCTTCCTTAGATGACTTGTTAGGCTGTTAATTTGTGATCCTTCCATTTTCTTCATGTGTGTTTGTAGGGATAGAAATTTCCCTCTTACTACAGCTTTCATGGCATCCCAAAGATTTTGGTAAGATGTTTTTTCATTTTCACTTGTTTCCAGGTATCTTTTGATCTCTGTTTTGATTTCATAATTGACCCAGGAGATGTTTAGCATCATGCTGTTTAGTGTCCATGTCTTTGTGGGTTTTGGGGGGACCTTGTTGGTGTTAATGTTTATTTTTATTCCACTGTGATCTCAGAAGGTGCATGGTGAAATTTTGGTCCTTTTAAATTTGCTAATGCTTGATTTATGGTCAATTATGTGGTTGATCTTGGAATATGTTCCATGCAGTGATGAGTAGAATGTGTATTCTGTGTTCTTTGAATGGAGTGTTCTGTAGGTATCAATTAAGTCCATTTGGTCAAGGGTCACATTGAGGTTCCAGATCTCATTGGTGATGTTTTGTCCTGATGATCTGTCTAGGGTTGTGAGTGGGGTATTAAAGTCCCCAGTTATGATGGCGTTCAAGTCAATATCTTTCTTTAGTTTTCCTAGAAGTTGCTTTATGAAAGTTGGCGCACCTATGTTGGGTGCACACATGTTTAGGATAGATATTTCTTGTTGATATAGTGAACTTTTTATCATTATGTAGTGGCCCTCTGTATCTTTTTAATTTTTTATAACTTAAATGGTATGTTGTCTGAAATTAGGAATGAGACTCCTCCTTTCTTTTGTGTTCCATTCACTTGAAAATTTGTTTCCTATCCTCTTACTTTGAGTCTGTGCATGTCCTTTCTAGTGAGATGGGTCTCTTGAAGGCAGTATATTGTTGCCTGGTGATATTTTATCCATTTTGCCATTCTATGTCTTTTCAGTGGTGCATTTAGTCCATTCACATTCAGGTTAATTATTGAAATGTGAGAGTTCATCCCTATCATTGAGTTCTTATAGAGTTGTTGTTCTTCCACTTGGTTTTTTGTCTTTCTTTTGGTTTTGGGGTTGGTTCATGCATATTATATTCTTTTTCCAGTACTCTTGTGAAGAATGTTGTTCTTTTTTCCTTTTCTTCTGTGTTTAGTACTTTCTTAAATGCTTCATGCAGAGGTGGTTTGGTTGTAGCATAAGTTCTTAGGGATTGGATATCTGGGAAAGATTTTAATTCTCCCTTGCTGAAGAAGCTTAACTTGGCTGGGTGTGTTATCCTTGGTTAAAATTGTTTATCTTTTAGGACTTTGAAGATAGGGCTCCAAGCTCTCCTAGCCTTCAGGGTTTCTGTATTTAAATCTGCTGCTATTCTATTTGGTCTTTCATGGTAGGTGATCTGGCCTTTTTCTCTTGCTGCCTTTAGGAGTTTTTCTTTTTTGCCTACTTTGTTCAGGCGAATTATTATGTGTCTAGGAGTTGGTCTTCTCATTTGTTGTCTTGCAACAAATCTCTTGTGCTTGAATTTTTGCATCACTGATAGATAAGGGAAGTTTTCTTGAATTATCTCATGGAAAGCTTGTTCCAGTGTGGTTCTGTCTCTCTTTCTGCCTCAGGAAGGCCAATTACTCTTTGGTTCAGTCTCTTGAAGTAATCACTCATCTCTTGAAGGTTTTGTTCTGTCTTTTTGAGCTTGTTTTCTGTGTTTTTAAGAGTTTGGGTTAGTTCTATATTTTGGTCCCCAAGCTCTGAGATTCTTCTGCTTGGGTAATTCTGCTTTCCATGCTTATTTCTTTCATAGTATTCTTTATTACTGTTATCTCAGATATCAGCTCCTTCCTAGTTTCTTCTTGTGTCTCCTCAATTCTTTTTAATCTCTCCATTAATGTCTTGATATCTAGGTTTGTAGTTTGGGACCAGTTATTCTGGGGGCTCTTCATTGTTTGCATTCTGAAGTCAGTTTTCTCAGTGTCTGCCCTCCCAGGGGTCTGGGAGAGATCCATATTCTTCTTTTGGTTTTTCTTCATTTGTGTAGATTTTTCTCTCTCTCCCTCTTCCCCTCCCCTTCTTTAATTCTGTTTTTCAGGGAAGGTGAGGTTGCTTTTGTTTCACTCGTGCAATTTTCTGCTCTTCCTTATGAGGGTCCTCTGCTTTTGTTCACTTTTGAGGTTGGAGTCTGGGTTGTGGGCTGTACTTATTGCAGTTTTGAGGTTTAACAGAGGGGGAGGCTGTGATTCAGAATCTATATGCTGATTCCAGCAACCACCAACAGGTGTATGAGCACACTGAAACCTATTTCCCACTGCCTTACAATCTGCCTGTGCAGCGATATGTAGGTTTGGTCCCTGGATCAAAAGAAGATACAAAAGAGGAAAATAATGGCAGAAGGGGGGTCAGTAGGAAGTTAGAAAGAGAGGAGAGTGAGAGGGGAAACAGACATACATACCAACTAACAGATGAAAAAGAGACATAAGGTTGGAGAGAAGTGAAAAATACACATGAGCCAAATTCCCTAAAGGATACTGGTAGCTACACAGAGACAGACCAATGAAATCATGAAACAGATAGTGTAAGTCAGAAAGCGAACAAAAGTGAGCAAAACAAACAGGCAAAATGATAAAATCAAAAGTCAAAATAAGAGATCAGACTAGCTCTGGAATCTTTCCTGAGTGTCTAAAATCACTTCAGCTCTGATCTCCAGCCTCTCCCCTTTGTTTTCCTTGCAGGCAGCTAGATTTACTGGCAGCTTGGGTTTGTTTTTTTTAGCCTGCTGCCTAGGAGATCTGTGACATTGCTTTTGTCTGATTCAGTAGGGAGGGGCTTTGTCTCCTGTTTAGCGATGTTACCCTAGGAACCGAGGTGGAGGCTGTTGATAGGTGGGTGGGGCAATACAATTTTCTGCCTGGAGAATGGCCAAGGTGGCAGCTTCACTTTCACGAATCTTTTCTCTCTGCTCATCTGGGTCCCTGTGTGTTCCACTGTGATGGACTGTGCTGGAGTGGGAGGCACCAGGGATCAGCTGCACAGCTGGGTGCTGGATCTGGGGTGCCACCAACAGGCTGGGGTGGAGGAGGGGGTTGGGAGTTCCCTCCTCTGGAGCTGAGATCCTCCAATCAGCACCTCCCTAAGATATGCTGTTCTCTTACACAAGCATGGGATCGTGCACTGAGTGCCTCAGCCAGGGTAGGCCCAGAGCTCCAGAACTCCAAACCTCCAAAGGGCAGGTGGTGGGTGATGTAATTGGCCCTGGGTGCCTCACAGGGTACTTCAGCCAGAAATGGGATGGGTATCTCTGAGGGACGGGTGCCCAGAGCCTCCCTGGGTGACCAGCAGCTTGGTGCTGGGTGCTGGGTGAAACAATGTAACCAGGGAGGGAGCCAAGACCCAGGACTCCCACATGGGCAGGAGTCACATATAGTGAAGCAGCTGCAGCCAGGGGCCACAATATCCAACCCTGCGTGGGACCGAAATTCCCCGGGCCTCAGACCAGTGTAGCTGGCGGTGGGCAGGGGGGTGGGAAAAGAAAAGTAAGAGTATTTTGGGGAACTCACATTCAGAGAATCTCACAAATCCACCTATGCTGTCGCCATCTTACCAGAACCTCTAATCCTGTGTTTTTTTTAAGAAAGAAAATGTGTATGCATTCTTTTGACACCTTCAGTAGATTAAGATGAAACCTCTCAGCAAAATAAAAAGGCACAGACTCTGCACACCTGCAGGCCTCAGCACAGCATTGCTCCCTGCCTGTGAGTTCTTTTAACTTGCATTTCTTTGATGACTACTGAGGCTGAACATTTTGTCATGTATCTGTTGGCTACTTATATGTCTTCTTTTGAGAACTGTCTATTCATATATTTTACCCACTTTGTAATGGGACTGTTTGTTTTTTGTTTTAGTTTTGCTTTTTCCGGTACATTCGAGTTTCTTGTAGATCCTAGATGTTAGACCTTTGTCAGACATACAATTGGCAGATATCTTTTCCCAGTCTGTTGGCTGTCTCCCTGCTCTCTTGATGATTTCTTTGGCTTTGCAGATGCTTTTCAGTTTGATGAAGTCTCACTTGTCTATCTTATCTCTTATGACATGGTCACTTGGTGTTTTGATCAGGATTGGTTGCCAGTTCCAATTTCCATAATGGGGTCTCCTGCATTTTCTAAGGTTCTTACAGTTTGAGGTTTTACATTTAGATCTCTGATCCTTTTGTAGTTGATTTTTGTGTATGGGAATAGGCAGAGGTCCTGTTTCAATCTTCTGTATGTGGTCAGTCAGTTTTTCCAGCATCATTTACTGGACAGTTTCTCCTCTCCCCAGTGGTTGGTGGTGAAGGCTTTGTCAAAGATGAGTTAGTTTAGAAATTGAAGTTTTGCTTCTGGAATCTCAGTTCTATTCCACTGGTCTATATGCCTGTTCTAGTACCAATACCAGGCTGTTTTATTTATTGTAGCTTTATAATAAGGTAATAAAGTAAAATCTGGGAGTGTGATGCCTCCTGCTTTGTTTTTTTTTGTTTATTTGGTTTTGGGTTTTTTTGCTGAGAATTGTTTTGGCTACTTGTGATCATTTATGTTTCCATATGAATTCCTGTATTGTTTCTAGGCCAGAGAAGAATGTTGCTTTTAATTTGATGGGTGTTGTGTTAAATCTGTACATTGCCTTTTGTAGAATGGACATCTTAACAATGCTTATTCTTCCAATCCATGAGCATGGAATATTTTTCCACTTGTTTGTGTCATCTTTGATTTCCTTGAGCAATATTTTGTACTTTTCATTGTAAAGGTCTTTCATGTCTCTGGTTAGGAAGATGCCAGGGTATTTCTTTTTTTTTTTTTTTTTTTTGTGGCTATTGTAAATGAAATTGTACTTGGGTTTCTGCTTGTTTATTATTGGTGTGTAGAAATGCAGTTGTCTTTTGTACATTTACTTTATAACCTGAGATTTTGCCTGAGACTTTGTCACCCCACAGTTATCTGATTTTTTTTAATAGTGAGAATACTTAAGGTCCACTGTCTTAGCAAATTCTAGGATACAAAATATTATTATCAACTACGGTCATGAAGTTTTACATTAGATTCCCAATACTTATTTATCTTAGAACCAAAAGTTTTTACCCTCTGCACATCTCCCATTTCCTCCACCACCAGGTCCTGTGAAACACTTTTGTACTTTCTGCTTCTGTAAGTTTAATTATTTTATATTTTATTTATTTATTTATTTACTTTAGAAACAAGTGAGCTAAAACATAGCTCTCCTGTTCCCACTAAGTTACCAACATCATTCCTCTCAGACCTAGAAGTGACAATACAGAAATACATATGGAGGCATAAACGACCACGAATAGCCAAAAAAAAATCCTTAACAAAAGAAACAAAGCAGAAGCCATCACACTTCCAGACTTCAAACTTTACTATAAGGCTACAGTAATCAAAACAGCCTGGTATTGGTACAAGAACAGGCACATAGACCAATGGAACAGGATAGAGATTTCAGAATAAAAGCCTCAATTCCTCAACCAACTCATCTTTAACAAAGCCTCCAACAACAACCACTGGGGAGAGGAGAACCTATTCAGTAAATGGTCCTGGGAAAACTGGCTGACCACATGCAGAAGATTGAAACAGGACCCTTACCTATCACCATACACAAAAATTAACTCTAAATGGATCAAAGGCCTAAATGTAAAACCTCAAACTATAAGAATCTTAGAAAATGCAGGAGACACCCTTATGGAAATTGAAACTGGGAACCAATTCCTATTCACCCTAAAGGCCAATACCTTAATAAGTAAGATAGACAAGTGGGACCTCATCAAACTAATGAGCATCTGCAAAGCAAAAGAAACCATCAAGAGAGCAGAGAGACAGCCCACAGAATGGGAAAAAATATTTGCCAACTGTATATCTGACAAAGGCTTAACGTCTAGGATCTACAAGAAACTCAAATGCACCAAAGGGATAAAAACCAACAGCCCCTTTGAAAAGTGGGCAAAAGACAGTTCTCAAAAGAAGATATACGGGCAGCCAACAGACATGTGAAAAAGTGATCAGCCTCACTCAACCCCTGTAAGAATGGCCATCATTAACAAAACAAACAACAACAGATGCTGATGAGGATGTGGAGAAAAAGGAACGCTTCTACTCTGCTGGTGGGAATGCAAACTTGTACAACCTCTTTGGAAAACAGTGTGGCGATTTCTGAAAGAACTAGAAATTGACCTTCCATATGACCCAGCAATTCCTCTATTGGGAATATACCCAGAGGAATTCAAATCATTCTACAAAAAAGATACCTCCACACATATGTTTCTTGAAACTCTATTCACAATAGCAAAAACATGGCGTCAACCATGTTGCCCATCAAAGCTGAACTGGATTTAAAAAATGTGATACATAACTGGCAACCAATCCTGATCAAAAGCCCAAGTGCCCATGCCATAAGAGGTAAGAGAGACAAGTGGAAACTCATCAAACTGACAAGCTTCTGCAAAGTCAAAGAAACCATCAAGAGAGCAGGGAGACAACCACAGACTGGGAAAAAATATTTGTCAATTGTATGTCTGACAAAGGCCTAACAGCTAGGATCTACAAGGAACTCAAATGTGCTGAAAAGAAAAAAACAAACAGCCCCATTACAAAGTGGGCAAAACATATGACTAGACAGTTCTCAAAAGAAGACATATGAGTAGCCAACAGATATGTAACAAAATGTTCAGTCACATTAGTCATCAAAGAAATGCAAGTTAAAACTACTCTGAGATACCACCTAACTCCACTCAGAATGGCCATCATCAATAACTCAAAAAATAACAGATGCTGGAGAGGATGTGGCGAAAAAGGAACACTTCTACACTGTTGGTGGTAATGTAAACTAGTACAGCCTCTGTGGAAAACAGTGTGGCAATTCCTAAAAACTCTGAAAATCAACCTTCCATATGACCCAGCAATCCCCCTACTGGAAATATACCCAGAAGAACTCAAATCACTCTATAAAAAAGATACTTGCACACATATGTTTATCACAGCACTGTTCACAATAGCAAGAACATGGAAACAACTGTGCTGTCTATCAAAAGAGGACTGGATTTTTAAAATGTGGTACATATACATAATGGAATATTGCACAGCCATAAAGAAGAACAAAATCATGAACTTTGCAGCAACCTGGATGGACTTGGCGTCTATAAATACTGAGCGAGATCTTTCACAGAAACAAAGAACTGAGTATCACATGTTCTCATTCACAAGTGGACCTTGAACAACTGTTGCAAAACCATAAGAAAAGGAATGACAGTAGCGGGAATCTGCGGGAGTGGAGGGGAGTGGGATTCACAGTAGTGGGAAACTCCCTAGGGAAGGGGGGGCACACTTCATCAACAAGGGTACCTTGTATATAATGAATATTTGTATACCTAACCCTGAATTGCACTCCATAATTTTAAAATTAAAAAATTTAAAAGAAAATCAGAAGACACACACAGAAAGGTATGTATTCTGAGAGGAAGCAAAAACAAAAAAGCAGAACTTTTGTGAGTCTTGGGCTCCCTCTTGTGGCCAGTTTGGAAATTTCCGGTTCCTTTTTTTTTTTAACATTGGCAGGTCCCAAGAACCGTGCCTTTTGAGTCACTGTGATAGGGAGCAAACTCCAATCTCTAGACCCTCCCCTCAGCTCTCAACATGGGTTGATCAGGCTGCTCTCTACATGGGTCAGACACCCCATGGGCTGCTGGGCGAGTAGGGGTGAATCAGATCAGGACTCACCCCAACTCTTCTGCTTCTGGGTTTCCCACTCTGATTGCACATGTCTGTGTCTGGTCCAGTGTGAGGGGGTGGGACGTCTGGGTTTCCAAGTTCGCCATGTCTCTTTGGTATCATGCACTTGTAGTACCCTCTCTGGTCCAATGATAGTCTCCCAGAGGGGTGCAGAGATATCCCCTTGGTCTGGGGATGCAGGCTGCTCAGTATCTGGTGAGTTAAAGCAGGTCTCTTCTCTGGTGGTGTTCAGCTCCAGATTTCCTCCCTGTTCTTTCTTCACAGTCTCCACTATCAGTGCCTGGCATGTTGCCACAAGTGGTACTGTGGGCCAAGTGCCAGGCGCCAAGAGGTAGCTGATCGCTGCTGCTTTTTCCTGAGTGATGACCCAAGAGTGGCAGTTGTTCTTGCATGTGGGGTCCCAAATTCAAAGCAGTGTTAAATTGCAACCACTTCTGCAGGGGAGCCCTAGGTGCTTGATCCCTTGTCTTCCCTCAGTCTGGCATTCACTAACTTGCACACACACACACACACACACTCATCCTTATGCACACTCAGCGATGCAGAGACTCACACTCCAATTGGTTCTCTCACCATCTTGCCCCCTTCAAGCTCAATTATTTTAAATTCCCTATAGAAGTAAGATCACATGTGGCTGGGCATGGTAGCTCATGTCTATAATCCCAGAGCTTTGGAAGGCCTTGGCAAAAGAATTGCTTGCGCCCAGGATTTGCAGACCAGCCTAGACAACAAAGTGAGACATCTTCAGCTAAAAAAAAAAAATCAAAAAAATGAGCTGGGCACGGTGGCATGTTTCTGTAGTCCCAGCTACTCAAGAGGCTTAAGATGGAGGACTGCTTGAGTCCAGAAATTCAAGGTTGTGTTGAGTCATGCTCATTCCACTGAACTCAAGTCTGTACAGCAGAGTGAGACCCTGACCCAAAAAAAGTGAGATCATGAAGTATTTGTCTTTCTGTGCCTGGCTTATTTCACTTATTATAATATCCTCCAGGTCCGAGCCAGGCTCGGTGGCTCAGCCTGTAATCCTGCACCGGGAGGCTGAGGTGAGTGGATTGCCTGAGCCCACGGGTTCGAGACCCACCTGGGCAGTGAGACCTCATCTCTACAATATACATCAAAAAATCAGCCAGGTGTGGTAGCGCATGCCTGTAATTCCAGCTACTTGGAAGGCTGAGGCGGAAGGATCGCCGGAGCCCAGCAGGTCGAGGCTGCGGTGGCCGGGAGCGGCCACTGCACTCCGGTCTGGGCAACAGAGTGAGTCTCCAACTAAAAAAGTAATAATAATAATATCCTCCAGGTTCATTTATGTTGCTGAAATTGCAGGATTTTTTATTACTTATGGCTGAATACTGCCCTATTTTGTGTATATACCATATTTTCTTTATTCATTCAGTGTCCACAAGCATTTAGGTGGTTGTCATATCTTAGCAATTGTGAAAAATGCTGCAATAAACATGAGAGTGCAGATATCTCTTTGAGACACTAATTTTACTTAATTTGGGGCTATGTACACACAGGTGTGACTGCTGGATTGTATAGTAGTTTATTTTTTAAATTTTTATACTGATTTTTATAATGACTCACAATTTATAACTCACCATCATTGTACAGGATTTAATTTTCTTCACATCCTTGTCAGCACTTATCTTCTTTTTTGATATTAGCTGCCCTATCTTGTTTGAAGTGATATCTCATTACGGTTTTTATTTGAAATTTCCTGATAATTGGTAATATTTAGCATCTTTTAATATACATTTTGGACATTTGTACATCTTAGTTTTTTAATCTATATTTTGACTGTTTTTTAATTAGGTTATTATTCTGATTCTTTCCCTGGATTTGTGTGAGTTTCTTATATATTTTGCATATTAACTTCTTATCAAATATGTGGTTTGTGAATATTTTCTCCTGTAGGTTTTTAAGATTTTATTTTTTTGCTTGTTTTTTGCTGTGATTATACATTTTAGTTTATTGCAGTCCAACTTGTTTATATTTGCTTTTTTGCCATACTTTTTATGTCCTATCCAAAATATCATTGCAAAGACCAACATCATGGAGACTTTTAATAGGATTTCTTTTAATAGGCATTACATTTAAGTCTTTATTTTACTTGGAGTTAATGTTTAGATATGGCATAAGAAAAATGATCTAAATGTATTCCTTTACTTGTGAGTATCCTTTTCTCCCAGCACAAAGTACTTAAGAGGCTATATGTTCTGTATTATGTATTCTTGGTGCCCTCATCAAAGGTTAGCTGATCTTATATGCACAGATGTATTTCTCATTTTCTATTTTGTTCCATTGATTTGGAAGTCAGTTTTTAAACATATGCCATTCTGTTTTTATTACTATAGTCTTGAAATATAATTTAAAATTTAAAAGCATGATGCCGGCAAGGCATGAGGGTTCACACCTATAATCCCAGCACTTTGGGAGGCCAACGTGAGAGGACTGCCTGAGCCCATGGGTTGGTGACCAGCCTGGGTAATTTGGCGAGATCTCATCTCTACAATAAATCTAGAAAAATGAGCCAAGCATGGTGGCTCATGACTGTAATTCCAGCTACTTGGAAGGTTGAGGTGGAAGGATTGCCTGAGCCCAACAGGTCGAGGCTGCCGTGGCTGTGAATGTGCCAATGCACTCCAGCCTGGGCAACAGAATGAGACTCCAACTCAAAAAAAAAAGTATGATGCCCAAGCTTAGATCATCTTTCTCAAGTTTGCTTTGTCTATTCAGTCTCTTATAATTCCATATCAATTTTACCATTGTATTTTCTCTTACCGCAAAAAAAAAATGGAAAATTTGATAGGGAGTTTATTAATCCACAGATTACTTTGAATCATATGGTACTTCGCAACTTTGATTCTTCCCATCTATAACCATTATATGTTTTTACATTTATTTTTAACTTCCTAAATTTTCTTTTATCAATATCTTATGTTTTCAGTGTAAAGATTTTTCACCCCCTTAGATAAATTTATTGCTAAGAAATTTATTTTGATGCTATTGTAAATAAGACTTTTCTTTCTTTTTTATTAAATATTGGTGTCAGTATATAGAAACTTCACTGATATTTGTATGCTAATTTTATTTTTTGCTAACTTACTGAGTGCATTTATTAGTTTGCACTGGGGGGGTTATTTATAAGATTATGTCATCTACAGACAGTGACAATATTACTTCTCTCTTTTCAATTTGGATGGCTTTTCTAGCCTGATTGTTCTGCCTAGGATGTCCAGTACTATATTTAAACAGAAGCATAATAAATGGGCACGATATACACTTGCATTTGTTTATGTGAATCTGAAGGAGCAAACACCTCATCCAGTTTACATAAGCTAGTTTCATCAGGTAATGATCTTCTCTTATTAGGACCCCAGGCTGAAGGGATTCCTTCTGGGTTTGCAGTGTAGAAGTGTTGTAGATAGGTCACAAGTCTGCTTCTGCTAGGTTTGCAGTGGGGTCTACAACTAGTGGGCTTGTTACCAAAGGCTTGAGTCATTGTAAATTTTGTCTTACTCTTGGGAAGACTGGATTGCCTTTAGGTCTCTGATCTGTAGGGCAGACACTAGCATAGGGCATTTGGGTCTATATATGATGGACCTGATACCAGGTGTTTGGATGAGTGTGGCTTTTGCTGAGTACCTCAGAAGCTTTCTGAAAGTCACTGTGTGAATTCCTAAATAAGCAGACTGTTGCTCAGAAGGCAATAACTCAGTCACAGAACTTTTTTAGAGACCACAGTAAAGGCCAAGGAATGCAGATGCCCCTCTGTGACCACATATGTACGTCCTCCCCAGATCTCTATGTGGCTTTTGGCATTGTGCTCACCTGGGGTGCTGCAAACTCTTACCTGGTCTTTAGAGTTCTCACAAAGGCACTTGGTCAGTACATTTTTGTTAGTTTTCTTTGTCTATATAGAAATTATGGCCCACAATATTTTATTATGACTTCTTGATAATGTGCTTGCTAATATGTTTGGTATAATTTTATATATTAAGTTTGTAATGTATGTTCATATTATGCTAGTATATTATTTAATTTATTTTTATTTCTTTTAGCTATGTCTCTAACTAAACCCAAGACCCTTTGTGTGAGCATAAGAACAGATTCATTTCAAAAAGTGCTACTGAAAATATACAAAAGGATTTTTAAGGTCTTTAAGGATTTGTACTTGAGGAAAGACTGGGAAAGTGTAGGTGAGAGTAAGGGGCAAAGATGACGTTATAATGGGCTCAACTAATGTTTGTCAACTACCTCTAATATATCGTTTCATTGTAATTCATGGGTGAGTCTCTAGTACATTTTCAAATCTAAGTAATTGAAATATAAGACATAATGAAGAGAAATCCTACAAATGTGAAAACTGTGGAAGGTCTTTTACTGGTTTGCAGATCTTACTTTCTATATGATAGCTCATACTGGAAAAAAACCTTACAAATGTCAAGAATATGGCAAAGCCTTTAAATTTTGCTCAAATCCTTCTAATCAAAAGAAAATTCATACTGGATATAAACCCTACAAATGTAAAGAATGTTTCAAATCTTTTAACATTTTTTTTGAGTCAGGGTCTCACTCAGTAATCCAGGCTGGAATGCAGTGGCATGATCACAGCTCACCACAGTCTCAACCTCTTAGGCTCCTTCTGCACCTACCTCCCAAGTAGCTGGGACTACAGGTGTGCACCACCATGCCCAGTTTATGTTTTAATTTTTGTAGAAATGAGGTCTCAATGTTTTGCCTAGGCTGGTCTCAAACTCCTGGGTCAAGCAATTCTCCACCTCAGCCTCTCAAAGTGCTGAGGGTACAGGTATGAGCCACCACAACTAGTACCTTTTTAATAATAAGATAATTCATACTGAATAAAAATTCTACAGATGTTAAGAATGTAGGCAGGACTCGGCGGCTCTGCCTGTAATCCCAGCACTTTGGGAGGCCGAGGCAAGTGGACTACCTGAGCCTGCGAGTTCAAGACCCACCCGGGCAACTTGGCCAGACCTCATCTCTACAATAAATCAAAAATTAGCTGGGCGTGGTAGCCTGTAGTTCCAGTTACTTGGAAAGCTGAGGCGGAAGGATCACCCGAGCCCACAGGTTGATGCTGGGGTGGCTGTGAGCGTGCCACTTCACTCCATCCTCGGCGACAGAGTGAGACGCCAACTAAAAAGAAAATGTGGCAAAGTCTTTAAATCTCACTCATGTCTTTCTAATCATAAGAAAATTCATATGAAAGAGAAACCTTACCAATGTGAAGAATGCAGCAAAGCCTTTCAATATTGCTCAAGTTTTTCTGATAGAAAATTTATACTGAAGGCAAACCCTTCAACAATTGCTTAAACTTCAGAAAAATTGTACTGGGGAGAAACTCTACAAATGCAATAAACTTGGAAAAACATTTGTCCAGAAAATATACCTTGGAAAACATCAGGTCAGGTGCGGTGGCTCATGCCTATAATCCCAGCACTTTGGGAGGCCAAGGTGAGAGAATTGCCTGAGCCCATGGGTTTGAGACCAGCCCGGGCAACTTGGCAAGACCTCATCTCCACAATAAATTTAAAAAGTAGCCCGGCATGGTGATGCGTGCCTGTAATTCCAGCCACTTGAAAGGCTGAAGCAGAAGGATCACCTGAACCCAGCAGGTCGAGCCTGCAGTGGCCATGAGCAGTGTGCAACTGCACTCTGGCCCAGGCGACAGAGTGAGACTCCTACTCAAAAAAAGTAAAAAAAAAAAAGAAAAGAAAACATCAGATAGTTTATACTAAAAGATACTCTATAGATGCATTGAATGCAATAAATATTTGATCAAAAGATATTCATGCTAAAGAGAAACTCTACAAATGTAAATAATGTGACAAAGCCTTTAAATCTTGTTCAAGCTTTGTTAGTCATATAATAATTAATGCTAGAGAGAAACCCCACAAATGTGTAGTATGTCACAAAGTCATATACTGATATTTATATCTTACTAAACATAAGAAAATTCATACTGGACATAAACTCTACAAATATGACAAAAGTAGCAAAGCATCTAACCACTACTAAAACCATACTGTACATAAGACAATCCATATCTAAAAAAATATCCTGTGGATTTAAACAAATGTGGCAACTGCTTTAATACTGGCTTATATCTTAATATCAGATTATTTATACTGATAAAAAGGGTTACAAATGCAATGACTGGTGAAAAAACCTTTCTCTAAATATGAGCCTTAGAGTCAGAAGATTGTTTATACTACAGGAAAAAAAGAGTACAAATGTAAAGACAGATGCAATACCTTTACTTATGTCACAGATCTTATTGTATACAGGAAAGCTTATACTGGGGGCAAACCCTTCAACAATTGCTCAAACTTTATTCAATTGCAACCAATTTGTACCATGGAGAAACCCTACATATGCCAAAAATGTGAAAAAACCCTTATCCAGAAAATATACCATATAAAACATCAGAGAGTTTATACTAAAAGATATCCTGTAGATGCATTGAACATAATAAATATTTAATCAAAAATCAAGTCTAAATAAGCATTGGGTGATTCACAGTAGATTGAGATAGGGCACTAACACTTTTGGACATTACTCTAAATCTGTGTTGATTATAAAGACTAATCCAAAGTTAAAATCATGAGTTCTTTTTGTACTAATTTTTGAAGAGTTATAATTATAGCCAAACTAGACATTTAGTATTTAAATAATTTCAAATGTTTTGAAAAGTAAATTGATGAAATTTGACTCTCAAATCACATGGTGGAATGCCTCTATTCCTACTACTGTTTTTGTAAAACCATATGGTTAATTGTTGCTGCATCAGAGCAATGAGAACTTCTTCTGTATGAGGTGTCCATCACTATATACATTTTCATAGACAATTAAGGACACTGAAATGTAAGATGCATGAAGAGAATCTAAGTGGAGAGGTTCTGTGTGGTTGACTTACAACAGTGTCATAAGTGATGAATGGGATAGTTGTTCAAAATCTTATTTTTGTGCATTACAATAGGATAATTCTTTTTAATTTTAGAAGTAATTTTTTTACCAATTGCTCACTGAGTTAAAAACATGCAGTGGATTTTGAAGTGTTTTTGAAAGATTATGCATGAACTTAATTTCCTTTTTAAAAAATATTTTTAATATATTAAGACAGTCATGCATTGAATGAAATGTTATTCTGCCACCAAGCTTAGTGTATCCCTTCAGGTTAAAATTAGAAGATAATAAATGGTAGCAACATACCTTTGGAGAACATAGTGAAATGAAATCTCCAGTGATTCATTTTCTAATTATTTTAAGTTTAAACACTTAAAATAATTTGAGGAATATTGCTTCCTTTGTTTACATTTTTGTGGGATTTTTTTCATTCTTTTTGTTACTAGAGGGTCATTATGTAGAGATATAATCAAAAGCCATGTATTTCTGAATATTAACTACAAAATTTTATTCTACATTTTTCTTTGAATATACAACCACTCTGGCCTGAAAAATACATGCTCTGCTATGTATTCAATTCATTTCCCTAAAATCTTATGACTTCTATTTCAGAATCTCCTCATACAAAACCTTTTTAACTTGCCTTTTAAAAATTTTCCTAACCTTCTCTAGATTTGAACCATGTTTTTCATGTTCACCACAGCCCCATATGCATCACAGCTCTGCTTTTTTGCCTGTGTTATGGCTATAACTTTCTCATTGTTCACTCCACTTCATGTCATTACACAACTTTGCAAAATGTGATGAAAAATTTGGAACTTTATAATTTGATAAAAATAATTTCAACTGAAGGGTTTTATGTAATTTACTGACTATAAATTCAATGTTTGGAACACTAAACTGTAACAAAGATTTGCTGTGTTCATGAGCCAGAAGATTACATCAGGCAGTTAGCATCATCTGTTTGTCTTTGTAAAAAGGAAAATGTTAGTAGATCCTAACACAAAATGGTAAATATTAAATTAGTTAGAATAAGTTAATTGTCCTTTGAGTCAGCATCTCACTCTATAGAAGTTAATTATTAATGGCAGTGGGCTATATAACGCAAGTATTACAAAAAACACACTAGAATCTGAACTCTCTTAGGAAATAAGTCTTAGAAATAAAATCTTAAGAGAGTTAATGATGAGTGAAGAATTTTGAACATAATTTTTGGTGAAATACCTGTAGCATGATTTATGTTTCCGTGCAAAATCCTCTATGTTTGAATGTGCATGTCAAGTGTTAAACAATAATAGAATGAACTCTGTGTATTTACATTTTTGAATGATCTTTTTTTCTTCAGAATGGTCTTAGAACTATGGGGAATTTCTCACTCACGTACATTTTTATTTTAATGAGTGCATCCACAGTCTACAGTTTTCATTTTTAGGCACCTAAATGTAGCCAACTCAATGAACATTCTGTCTGGAAAAATCTCGGAGGTCATGGCAGCTTTTAGACTAAAACATTTCCTCAGTGGCTTTGGATGCAAACTTGTTTTCTGTGTTTACAGAGTGGTCAGAGGTAGGATGATCAGCACCGATTGTGCCCTGAGTGTTTTTCATACCATCACCATCAGCACCAGGAACTCCAGATGCCCTCAGGTTAAAGTAAAGTTCCTAAAGTACATTGACCCCTTTCATATTCTGTGCTGGTCTCTGACATGCTGACAAATATCAGAGTTCCTATACTAATGACTGGCAGATGAAACTATAAAAATATCACATAAAATATAAATATTTAGCTAAGCTTATGATATACAGACTTGGTATTTGAAATGTTGGCATCCTTCCGTGATTTTTTAACGTTAATAAATATATTTTAATTGATAGATAAAATTATCTCCATCATGTAAATCATAATATTTTGAAGTATATCCATTATCAAATGCTTAATTGTACCCAACAGCATAGTTATCATTTCTGTGATAAGAACACTTAACATCAACTGTAGTAACACTTTTCAAAAATGCAGTGTATTCTTATGAAATATAATTGCCATTCTGTGCAATAGATCTCTTGAATTTATTCTTCCTAATTGTAATTATATATTATTTGACAGGCATCATCCCAAACCTCCCTTCCTCCTAAAATCCCCAGCCTGTGATAACCTCATAGTCTAGTCTCTACAGCAATGAGATCAACGTGATGGGATTTCACATGTGTTAGATCATAAAGTACAGGGCTTGTCTTTCTGTGTGTGGCTTATTTCTCACTCTCATATTTTTGTCAGAAACGAAGTCTCTTTCTGTCACCCAGACTGGAGTGCAGTGGCACGATCATGGCTCATCATATCCACTAACTTTTGAGCTCAAGTGGTCCTCCCAAGATGCTAAACTACAGGCATCTCCCACCATGCCCAGCAAGTCTATTTTATTTTATTTGTAGAGATGATACTTCACTATGTTGCTAAGCTGGTCTTGAACTCCTGGCCTGGAGCAGTCCTCCCTGCCTCAGCCTTCCAATTTGCTGAAACTTTGTGTGCAATTCACTGCCCCCAGTCTCTGGCTTACTTCAGTTTACACAGTGTTTTCTAGCCACACCCATGTTACTGCTACTGACAGAATATCATTTTGTGGATGAATAGTATTTCATTGTACATACATGCCACATTTTCTGCATTCATTCAAAGGTGGGTACTTAGGTTGATTGTGTGTCTTGGCTATTGTGAATACTTAATTAATATTTTTAATTGATGGATAAAGATTCGGGATGATGTCTATCAAAGAATATGTAATTACAATATGTTGTTGCAGATGTCTCTTCAACATACTGATTTCACTTGTTATTTAATAGTGAAATTGCTAGATCATATAATATTTTCTTTTTTTACTTTATTTTATTGTAAAGATGTAGGGTACAAGTCAGGATTAGGTACACAAGTAATGCATGTGCAGGTGACATTTGGGCCCCCAACTGGTTCTCACTTTTCCCACAAAGGACCAGGTACACTTTGTATCACATAATATTTTCATTTCTTGAAAACTCTTTGTTTTGTTTTCCATAAGGGCTACACTGATCTGTATTCACAGCAACAGTCTACAAGTATTCTCTTTTTCCCCATCTTTGCCACAACTTGATACCATTTGTAATTTTGATAACAGTCATTCTAACAAGAGTGAGATAATACAGTGGTTTTGGTTTGCCTTTCCCTAATCATTATTGACAATGATCATTTTTCACATATCTGTTGGTCACATGTTTGTCTTTTTTAAAGAAATGTCTGTTTAGGTCTTTTGCTCATTTTCAGTAATTTGGTTAATTATTGTTGTTATATAGTTGTGTGAGTTTCTCATGTACTTTGAATATCAATCCCTTGCAGATATATAATTTGCAGTAATTTTTTCCATTCTTAGTTTGTTTCATCATTCCATTAATTATACCCAGTGCTGTGCAGAAGTTTTCCATTTTTAATTATTTTTCATTTCTTTTTAGAGACAGGGTCTCACTCTATTATTCAGACTAGAGTACAGTGACATAATAACTCACTGCAACCTTGAACTCCTGGGCTCAGCTATCTGAATAGCTAGGCAGAAACTTTTAAGTTTGGAGTAATCTTACTTGTCTATTTTTACTCTTATTCCCTGGGATTTTAAGGTTAAATCCAAACAATTATTATTTAGACCAATGTCAAGGGACTCTCTTGTAGGAGACTGTAATAGATTCCAAGTTTCAGGTCTTACTTATTTAAGTCTTTAATGTATTCTGAGTTGATTTTTATATAAGGTTTGAGAGAAAATTTTCATTTCAAATTTTGTGCATGTAGATATCCAGTTTTCCCAACACCATTACTGAAAAAATTATTTTTCCCCATTGTGTGTTTTCACCACCTTTGTCTAAAATCTGTTAGAAGTAAATGCATAGATTTTTTTCTGGATTCTATTTGACTCCATTGGCCAATGTGTATATTTCTATGCCTACAATACTGTTTTGCTTAGTGCAGCTTCATCAAATATTTAAAAATCAGTTGATGTGATGCCTCCAGCTTTGTTCTTTTCGTTCAGTTGCTTTAGCTATTGAGGATCTTTTGCCATACAATATAAATTTTAGAATTTTTTAAATTTCTGTGAAAAAATATTTGATGTGCATTATTATTTTTATCATCATTATCTTTACTTCAGTAGTTTCCGGGGGTACATATAGTTTTGGGTCTGTCCTTAACTGTACCCAACACCCCCACCTGTGCACATTATACCCAATAGATGGTTTTTCATCCCTCCACCACTTCCTCTCATTCTGAGTCTCCAGTGTCCATTATACCATTCTCTATGTCTTTGCAGATACTTAGTTTAGCTCCCATTTATAAGTGAGAACATGTGGTGTTTGGTTTTCTGTTCCTGAGTTAGTTTCATGTAGGATGATGTTCTCCAATTCCATCTAAGTTGCTACAAAAGGCATTATTTTATTCTTTTTGATAGCTGAATAGTATTCCATAGTGTATACATACCACATTTTCATTATCCACTGATCTGTTGATTGGCATTTAGACTGATTCCACATCTTTGCAATTGTGAATTATGCTATGATGAACATGTTGGGGCAGGTGTCTTTTTCATATAACAACCTCTGTTCCTTTGGGTAGATACCTAGTGGTGGTATTGCTAGATCAAATGGTAGATCTACTTTTAGTTCTTTGAGAAACCACCATACCAATTTCCATAGAGGTTGTACTAATTTACACTAACAGTATATTGGTGTTGCCTTTTCGTTGCATGCACACCAGCATCTATTTTGTTTTTAAATAATGGTCATTCTAATTGGTGTATTGTAGTTTTTATTTGCATTTCCCTGATGATTAGTGATGTTGAGTATTTTTCAATATGTTTGTTGGCCAGTTGTATATCTTTTTTTGAGAGATGTCTGTTCATTTAATTTGCACAGTATTCAATGTGGTTATGCTTTTTACTTGCTTATTTGTTTGAGTTCTTTGTAGATTCTGAATATTAGTCCATTGTTAGATGTGTAGTTTGTAAATATATTCTCCCATTCTGTAGGTTGTCTACTTTCTCTGTTTATTATACATTTTGCTGTGCAGAAGCTTTTTAGTTTACACTAAGTCCCCTACATATGAACAAGTTCCATTCTGAGAGTGCATTCATAAATCTAATTTGTTTGTAAGTCCAACAAAGTTACCCTAGGTAAGCAATTAATATAATCAGCTAAATAGTACTGTACTGTAATAAGTTTTACCTTACTGTACTGTAATACTTTCACCCAAATAATACATTAAAAAACAAACAAAAATATGCTATACAGTAAAGCACACAAAAATACAACCACTTATGTAGGATGCATGCATGTGACAATATATGCCAGACATGTGAACTAACTTATATAATTGGACATGTAAATGCAAGTTTGCATCTTTGAAAGTTTACAACTTGAAGGTTTATATGTAGGGGGACTTACTGTAACTGAGTCCCACTAATTTATTTTTGTTTTTGTTGCATTTGCTTTTGGAGATTAAGCAATAAATTCTTTGCCTAGGCCAATATCCAGAATAGTTTTTCCTAGGTTTTCTTCTAGAATTTTTGTTGTTTCAGGTCTGGCATTGAAAGCTTGCATCCATCTTGAGGTAATGTTTGTATATGTGGAGGAATAGGAATCAAGTTTCATTTTTTTTCACGTAACAATTCAATTTTCTCAGTACCATTTGTTGAATAAGGTGTCCTTCCCCAAATGAATGTTTTTTTTCTGCTTTGTCAAAGATTAGTTGGTTGTAACTATTTGAACTTATTTCTGGATTTGCTATTCTGATCCATTGATCCCTGTGTCTGCTCTTGTACCAGGACCATGCTTTTTTGGTTACTACAGCCTTATAGTATAATTTGAAGTCAAATAATGTTATGTGTCCAGCTTTGTTCTTTTTGCTTAAAATTGCTTTGTCTATTCTGGATCATTTTTTGTTTCACATGAATTTTGGAATTGTTTTTTCTAATTCTGTGAAAAATGACTGCTAGTTTTATAGCAATTGTGTTGAATCTTTACATTACTTTGGGTAATATGATCATTTTAACAATGTTGAATCCTACAATCCATGAGCATGGGATGATTGTCCATTTTGTTGTGTCCTCTATAATTTTTTTCATCAAAATTGTTCAGCTTTCTTTGTAGAGACCTTTCACCTCCTTGTTTAACATATTCTTAGATATTTAAGCTTTTTGACTGCTACTGTAAGTTTAATTGAGTTCTTGATTTGAGTCTCAGTTTGATCACTATCAGTGTATAAAATGCTACTGATTTGTATGTGTTTATTCTTTGTGTGCTTATCCTGAAATATTTTGTGTGTGTTTTATATTATTTTGTGTGTATTTATCCTGATAAATTGCCAAATTCATTCATAAAGTCCAAGAATCTTTTAGAAATCTTTAAGATTCTCTATCATATCATTAGCATACAGAGATAATTTGATTTGTTTTTTTCCAATTTGAATATCCTTTTTTTTTCTATCCTGATTGCTCTGGCCATGACTTCCAGTACTATGTTGAATCGGAGTGGTGAAAGTGGACTTCTTTGCCTTGTTCTAGTCATGAGGGGGAATGTATTCAACTTTCCTTCATTTATAATGACATCAGTTGTCAGTTTGTCATACATGGATTTTGTTATTTCTAGGAATATTCCTTCTATGCCTATTTTGCTAAGGATTTTTATCATGAAGGGATGCCGGGCTGTATCAAATGCTTTTCCTCTGTCTGTTGAAATGATTTTTGTTTTTAGTTGTTTAAATGGTGGATCACGTTTATTGACTTGCATATGTTGAACCACCCTTGCATTCCTGGGATAAAAACCCACTTGTTCATGGCGTATTGTGTGAGAGAGAGAGAGAGAGAGTGTGTGTGTGTGTGTGTGTGTGTGTGTGTGTGTGTGTGTGTGTGTGTGTATGTGATATTGAATTTGGTTTGCTAATATTTTGTTGAGACCTTTTTTGTCTATGATCATAGGAATATTATTCTGTAGTTTTCTTTTTTGTTGTGTTTTTTCCTTGCTTTGGCATCAGAGTGATACTGACCTCATAGAATGAGTTAGGGAGGAGTCCCTTCTCTTCAATCTTGTGGTATAGTTTCAATAAAATTGGTACCAGTTTTCCTTTGAAGGTCTGATAGAATTCAGCTGTGAATCCATCAGGTCCTGGACTTTTTTTGTTGCAAGACTTCCAATTATGGTTTTAATCTTGCTCCTCATTACTGCTCTGTTCAGGGTTTCTGTTTCTTCCTGATTCAAAACTGGGGAGTTGAGGCTGGGTGCGGTGGCCCATGCTATAATCCCAGCATTTTAGGAGGCCAAGATGAGAGGATTTCCTGAGCTCATGGACTCGAGACCACCCTGGGCAACTTGATGAGATCTCATCTCTACAATAAATAAAAAAATTAACTGGGCATGGTGGCATATACCTGTAGTTTCAGCTACTTGGAAGACTGAGGCAGAAGGATGCTTGAACCCAGAAGGTCAAGGCTGCAGTGGCTGTAAGCGTGCCACTGCACTCCGGTCTGGATAACAGAGTGAGACTCCAACTCAAAAAAAAAACTGGGAAGGTGTATGTTTCCAAGAATTTGTCCATTTTCTCTAGATTGTCTAATTTGCCTAGAGGTATTTATAATAGTCTTTTAATTTCCATCACATCAGTTTTAATGTCTCCATTTTTATTTCTGATTGAGCTCATTTGAATCTTCTTTTCTTAATTAATCTAGTTAGCTGTCTATTAATTTTTTTATCTTTTCAAAGAGCCAACTCTTTGTTTCATAGATCCTTCATATTTTTCATTTCATTTTTATTTAGTTCTACTCTTATTTTTGTTATTTCTTTTCTTCTGTTAGTTTTGGGTTGGCTTGCTCATGTTTTTCTAGTTCCTTGAGGTGTGATGTTAGCTGTCAATATGCAGTATTTCAATCTTATTAATGTAGGCCTTAAGAGCTATATGTTTTCCTCTCAGCACAGTTTTAATTGTGTCCCAGAGGTTTTGATAGCTTGGTTTTTTTGTTGTCATTCACTTTGAGGAATTTTTTAATTTTCATCTTGATTTTGTTGATCCAAGGATCATTCAGGAATGGATTGTTTAACTTCCTTTTTTTGTTTTGCTTTGTTTTTGTTTTTATTTTTGTTTTTTGAGTTCTTGGAGTTAATTTTTAGTTTTATCCCACTATAGTCTGAGAATGTGCCTGATATAATTTTAATTTTTTTGTATTTATTGAGGCTTGTGACCTACTAGATAGTATATCTTGGAGAATTTTTCAGTAGCTGATGAGAAAATGTATATTCTGTAGCTTTAGGGTTGAATGTTCTGTAGATGTCTGTAAGTTCCATTTTCTCTAGGGTCTGGTTTAACTCCAATGTTTCTTTGTTGACTTTCTGCCTTGATTATCTGTCTATTGCTGTCAATGGAGTGTTGAAGTCTCCCATTATTATTGTATTGCTGTCTCTTTTTTTAGATCTAGTAGAATTTGTTTCATAAAGCTGGGAGCTCTGGTATTAGGCACATATATATTTATATGTGTTATGTTTTCTTGTTGGATTGATCCCTTTATCATTATACAATTATCTTTGTCTTTTTTGCTGTGGTTAATTTAAAGCCTGTTTTATCTTATATGAAGATGGATACCCTGTTCATTTTTGGTTTCCTTTTGCATGGAATACTTTTTCCCACCCCTTTACTTTAAGTCTGTAGGAGTCTTTGTGTATTAAGTGGGTCTCTTTAAGACAAAAAAATATTTGGGTTGTATTTTTATATTCATTCAGTCAGTCTATATATTTGTATTAGAGTATTGAGGCCATTTGCATTTGGAGTTAATTGTGATATGGTTCCATTCATTATATTGGTTGTTACCTGGTTGCTTTATTTATGCATGTATTATGTATGTGATAGGGTTTGTAGGTGGATGGGCGAGGAGGTTGTAGTTAAAACAACTCAAGAGTTGCAATGCCCAAAAAGCTAACACTATGTTCTGACAGTGTCCTGTTACTAATTGCTTTACTGCCAATATCTGCATTCCCAATACCACGTCCCAAAGCTATGTGACTGATAACATCCTGGTACTGACTCCTGGTTCTGACTGTCAATGTTTGCTTTCCTAAGGCTGCATTTCAGAGACGAGTGATTAACAACATCCTGATAGTGACTGGTTTAGTGCAGATATCTGCACTTCAAGGCCTTAGGACCAGGAGTCCCCAACAGTGCTGACATATGCATCTCAAGACCAGGCACCAGCAACTCAAACTCCCAAAACTGCTTCTCAGAGCCCAATAAGCCTTGACTGGGGTTACAGAAGAAACTGCAAGAGAACAAAGCTGCTGGTTCTTCTTTAGAACCAGCCTTTTTTTCCTTTCCCTCTAATAAATTTTCTTTAATCACTCTGCTTGTCCCCTTTCTCCGCACTGGCCTTACAGTATGCATTTTTTTTGTTTGTTTGTTTGTTTGTTTGTTTTCTCTATTGTGTTGATGTTCCATAAGACCTGGGAGTTTTATGATTTCCAGAGTTGTTCTACTAGTATATTTTGACCTTTTGCTTCAGTATTTAGAATTCCTTTGAGTATTACTTTTAGAGTTGGTCTAGTGGTGACAAGTTCCCTCAGCGTTTACTTGTCTAAGAAAGACTTTATTTCTTTTTATTCATAAAAGTTAGTTTTGCAGGATACAAAACTTTTGACTGATTATTATTCTGTTTGAGGGAATGGAAGAGAGGGCACCAATCTTTTCTGGCTTATAGTGTTTCTTCTGATAAGTCTGCTGTTAGTTTGATAGGTATATTTTTGTGAGTTATTCAATACTTTTTTCTCACTGCTCTTAATATTATTTCCTTCACATTAACTTTGCATAACTAAATAATTATATTCCTTGAGAGATTACATTTTTGCAGTGAATTTTCCGTGGTTTCTTTGGGCTTCTTGTATCTGGATGTTTAAATCTCTGGCAAAGGCAGAGAAATTTTTCTCTATTATTCTCTCAGATAGGTTTTCCAAAGTTGTTCTTCTCCTCATCCTCAGGAACACCTATTATATTTAGGTTGGGACATTTTACACAAGCCCACATTTCTTGGAGATTTTGTTCTGTTCTCTTGATTTTTTGTTGTTGTTGTTGCTGTTGTCTGATTAGGTTAATTCAAAAGACTTGTCTTCGAGTTTTAATATTCTTTCTTCTGCTTGTTCTGGTATACTATTGAAAGTTTTCACTGCATTTTGTATTTTCAAAAAGTGATTCTTTTCTTTCCAGAATTTCAGCTTGTTTTGGTTGTTGCTGTTGCTGTTGTAATTTTCTAAGGTGTCTATGGAGAATTTTTCATTCATGGCCTGAATAGTTTTGGGTTTTGGCTTTTTTTTTTTTATTTCTTTACTTGGTTTTCAATTTCTTTATGAAGCTCATTCATCAATTTTAAAATCAACCTTTTGAATTCTATGCCTGGAATTTTAAAGATTTCATTTTGGTAGGGTCCACTGCTGAGGAGTTAGTGTGGTCTATTGGGGGTGTTGGAGAACAATTGTTTCACACTGTCAAGATTATTTTTCTGATTCCTTCTTATTTTGGTAGACAATATTCTTATTTGAGGTTGGCAGTGGATTGCCATGGACACTGCCGGGTTCCCTTGCCACTATATAGCCTTGGTATGGTGAGTTTCTTAATTGCCAGTGGTGGCAATCCTGTGCTGGGTACCTGCACTGGCCCACTGCAACCTGAGTGACTGGAGTGGCTTGGAAAGTGGTGTTAGCTGGGGTCTGGGGTCAGGCCTTTCACAAAGCTGAGGTATTATATTTGATGTGGTAGGCTGTGGTGTTGACCTCTCACCAGGAAGTGGCATTTGTGGGAGAAAGCCAGTTGCGATGGTGGCTGTGGGATTTCTCCTTGGTGACTGTTGCTCCAAGAAAGCACTCAGCCAACCTAGGAAAAGGCAAGGCTCTGGAAATTACCCAAGTTCTTTGTCTGTTGTAAGCCTTTGAGTGGAGTGCAGGGTAAAGGAGCTCAAGTACCATACAAGTGTCTACTTTTGGCAACCCCAGTGCGAATTAGGAGGGAGTGCGAGGCCACTGGGATAGTGCTGTTGTGCAGGATAGGCACTGGAGAGTTTACATGGGGAAAGGTTACTACAGCAATGAGCCCCACCTGGCTCCCAGCTTGACCTCAGGCAGTTTGCTTTTTGAATATCAAAGTCCAGTGGACCTCAGGGCCTCAGGTGTTCTCATGACAGCACACCCTAGCCAGGAACTGTTTGCTACCACAGAGTTTATCCTAGGGGCCCATCTCCTCCCAGGCCAGTTGTGCCACCAGCAAGGGTTGAGCTCCGGACATATGGCAGCTGGAGCTGCTCAGGGCTTTCTCTTTTCCTATAACACTCCACATGGGTTTTGGCAGAGCACAGTTGTGTATAAGGCAGTTGCTCATGAGGGACACCAACCCACAAGACTTGGAGAGCCCTCTAAGTCCACAGCAGTAGCACTGAACTCATGAATTTCCCTCACTCACCTTCCCCACTGCATCCAAAGGGTGCCGGTGGTCTATGGTGGTCCAAGTGAGAGTCTGGCTAGTTCCAGCCCTGCTCAATGGATTTTTCTCTTCTTTGCACTATGTGGTTATTATCACTTTTTCTGAAGAATTCATGACATACTGCTGGATCTGTTCCTCTCTGGGTGCCAAGGAAATTCTATCTTGGCTTACTCCATAGGAGAAACAAACTCTATCTGCCTAATGTCTACTGTCTTTGGTAACCTTTGATATTTTTATAGGAATTGAATTGGATCTGTGAATTTTTTGTGTGTGTAATATAGACATTTTAACACTAATAAATTTGTCCAATTATAAATAAGAGTCATATTTTAGTTTTCCTTTAATTTCTTGACTCAATTTTTTATTTTTATTTTACCCAGACTAGAGCACAGTATTTCAATCATACCTCACTGAAGACTTGACCCTCTGGGTTTATGCAGTCCTTAACCTCAGCCTCTCAAGTAGCTGGGATTATAAGCATATTTCACAATGCTGAGCTAATTTTTTATTTTCTTTCTTTTTTTTTTTTGAGTTGGAGTCTCACTCTGTCACCCAGACTGGAGTGCAGTGGCTGCTCCCGGCCACCGCAGCCTCAACCTGCTGGGCTCCGCGATCCTTCCGCCTCAGCCTTCCAAGTAGCTGGAATTACAGGTGCGTGCTACCACGCCCGGCTGATTTTTGATGTATTGTAGAGATGAGGTCTCACCAAGTTGCCCAGGCAGGTCTCGAACCTACGGGCTCAGGCAATCCACTCACCTCGGCCTCCCAAAGCATGGGATTACAGGCTGAGCCACCAAGCCCGGCAAATTTTTTATTCTCTTAGAGGTGTGTTCTTCCCATATTATTCAGCTCAATCTCAAACTTTTGTACTCAAGTGATTTTCCTACCTCGTTCTCTGAAAGTGCTGGGATTACAAGCATGAGACATTGGGTCAGTCTCAATATTTTTTAGCTTGTAATGTAAAGACATTTTACTCTTTTTTAAAAATTATTTCTAAGTATATTTTTGTAGATATTGTATATGGAATCATTTTCTTGATTTCTTTTTAAGAAAGTTCATTCTTAGTATATAGAACTGCTACTGACTTTCGTATTTATTTTGTATTCTGTATGTTTACTAAATTTATTAGTGCCCACAGTTTTGGGTGTGTGTGTGTGTGTGTGTGTGTGTGTGTGTGTGTGTGTGTGTGTGTCAGAGAGAGAGGGAGAGAGAGAGAAAGAGAGAGATTATGCCATCTGCAAACTGAAAAAGCTTACCATTGCCATATTCAACCTGACTGTCTTTCATTTTGTTCTCTAATTGTTCTGACTTGGAAAACCAGTACTGTGTTGAATAAAAGTGATGAAAGTGGGTATTCTTATCTTGTTCCTGCTCTTTAATAAGAAGAGTTTTATCTTTTCTGTATTAAGTATGATGTTAGTCGTGAATTTGTAGCCTTTGTTGACTTGAGTTCCATTTACTTTTTAATGAATTTGTTGAAAGTTTTTAACACGAGGGGATGTTGCATTTTTTGTAATCCTTCTTTATCTAAATGTTACAGTTGATCTTGGGGTCTGTCATCTTAGTCAGAATCTGGGAGGGACTGTTATAAATAGTTTTTTAATAAACATGGAAGTGCAAATGTCTCTTCAACATACTGATTTATTGTTGTATTTGGATATATGCCCAATAGTATGATTTCTATTATGGTAGTTTCATTTATATATTTTTAAGAAATTTCCATTCTGTTTTTGTTTGTTTTTTTTGAGTTGGAGTCTCACTGTCACCCAGACTAGAGTGCAGTGGCCGCTCCCGGCCACTGCAGCCTCGACCTGCTGGGCTCCGGCAATCCTTCCGCCTCAGCCTTCCAAGTAGCTGAAACTACAGGTGCACGCTACCACGCCCGGCTAATTTTTTTGATTTATTGTAGAGATGAGGTCTCGCCTGCCCAGGCAGGTCTTGAACCCGCGGGCTCAGGCAATCCACTCACGTCAGCCTCCCAAAGGCTCAGGATTACAGGCTGAGCCACCGAGCCCGGCCATTCTGTTTTTTATAATGACTGTATTGATTTACATTCACACCAAATGTGTGCAAATATTTCTTTTTCTTCAGATCTTTGCCATCTTTGTCTTTTGTTAGTCATCCTAAAAAGGGTGAGTTAATATCTCATAGTGGTTTTAATGTGCATCTTCCTGATTCAATAATAAGATACACATTCCTGATTGTTATTGAGTCAGGAAGATGCACATTATTGAATTATTGAAGTTTCACTCTGTCACCCAGGCTGGCATGCAGTGGCACACTCTTGGCTCCCACAGCCTCATTCTGCTGAGCTCAGGTAGTCCTCCTACCTCAACCTTCCAAGTAGCTGGAACTACAGGTGTGTGCCACTATGCCTGGCAAATTATTTTATTTATTGACGAGACAAGATCTCACCATTGTGTTCAGACTGGTCTTGAATCCCTGGGCTAAGGCAATCTCCTCATCCCAGCCTCCCAAATTGCTGTGATTACAGGTGTAAGCCACCATGGCCAGCAACATTGAACATTTTAAAAATATATTTGCAGGCCGTATCTACGTCTTCATTTGAAAAAAACATCTATTTAGATTTTTTGTCATGGGGGGCAGGCAGGGTCTCATTCTGTCATCCAGGCTGGAGTACAGTGGCACAATTATGTCTCAACACAACCTCAGCCTTCTGGGCACAATTCATCTGCCTCAGCTCCTGATTAACTGGGACTACAAGTGCATGGCACCAGGTCTGACATTTTTTTTAAGAGGCTAAGTCTTGCTATGTTGTCCAGGTTGGTACTGAAATTGGGTTCGAGCAATCTCCTACTATGGCCTCCAAAAATGCTAAGATTACAAGTGTGAGCCATTATACCCAACCCTTTTGCTTATTTTTTTTTTTTTTTTTTTTTTTTTTTGAGTTGGAGTTTCACTCGGTCGCCCAAACTGGAGTGCAGTGGCCGCTTCCGGCCACCGCAGCCTCGACCTGCTGGGCTCCGGCGATCCTTCCGCCTCAGCCTTCCAAGTAACCGGAATCACAGGCATACGCTACCATGCCCAGCTGATTTTTTTGATTTATTGTAAAGATGAGGTCTCGCTGCCCAGGCGGGTCTCGAACCCGCGGGCTCAGGCAATCCACTCACCTCAGCCTCCCAAAGGCACGGGATTACAGGCTGAGCCACCGAGCCCGGCTGCTTATTTTTTAGTAGTAATTTGGTTTTGGTTGTATGGTTGTTTGAATATATGCATTTTGTATAATAATCTCTTGTCAAATGTATAATTTGTACATATTTTCTCCTATTCCTATGTTGTCTTATCATTTTGTTGATTGTATCTGGTGCTGTGCAGAACCCTTTTCATTTAAAGTAATTCCACTTGTCAATTTTTATCACTAGGATTTTGAGATTAAATAAAAATAATAACTCTTTGCCCAGATCTATGTCATGGGGCTTTCACTAAATAGTCCATTATAAAATACTGGGTAGAATAACAAATTTGTTCTCCAATTGTTCTGACTTGGAAAATCAGTACTGGGTTGAATGAAAGTGATGAAAGTGGGTATTACAATAAAATAATTAATTAATTTTATTCTCTGGGGTTTTCTTGTAGTAGTTTCAGAGTTGCAAGTCTTATATCTAGGTATTTAATCTGTTTCTAGTTGAGTTTTACAAATGATGTAAGATAAGGGTCTTTTTGTTCTGCGCAGGAATATCCAGTTTTCCTAGCACCATGTATTGAAGAGAATGCTCCCCATTGTGTCTACTTTGTCTAAAATCAATAAGATGTAAATATGCAGATTTATTTCCAGACTCTCTATTCTCCATTAGGCTATTTGACTGTTTTTTATACAAGTACCACATTATTTTCTTCACTGTAGTTTTATAGTATGTTTTAAAGGCCAGTTGTGTGATACCTCCAGCTTTGTTCTTTTTTGCTTAACTGCTTTAGTTATTCAGGGTCCTTGGCTTTTAGTTTTAGAACTTTAAAAAATTTCTGTGAAGAATATCATTAACATGTTGATAGGAATTCTATTGATCTGTTGATTGGTTTCTGTAATATAGACATTTTAATATTAATTCTGCCAATTCATGAGTAAAAGATATCTTTCCATTTTGTTTTTGTTTTATTTGATTTTTAACTTTAACTTTAATTTTATTTATCTTTTAATGTAGAGATCTTTAGCCTTTTTGGTTATAAATGTTTCTAAGTATACTTTTTGTAGCTATTATACATGAGATTGTTTTCTTGATTTCTTTTGGACAGTTTGTTGTTAGTGAGTTCTTAAAGTTGATTTTGTTTCTGCTAGTTTACTGAATTTCCTTTTTAGTTATACTAGCTTTTTTTGTTTGTTTTTTTCGTGTGTGTGTGTGTGTGTGTGTGTGTGTGTGTGTGTGTGTGTCTGTAGGGTTTTCTGTATATAAGATTATGTCATCTGCAAACAGGGACAACTTAACTTCTTCTTTTCCAGTCTAGACATCTTTCATTTTGTTTCTAATTGCTCTGTCTTGAACACCCAGTACAATGTTAAATAAGAGTGGTGAAAATTGGCATCTTTGACTTGTTCCAGCTCTGAAAGAAAAATCTTACAACTATTTTTTCATTTAATGTGCTGTTAGCTCTGCATTTGCCATTCATAATTTTTTTTTTTTTTTTTGAGTTGGAGTCT